>NC_063439.1:9000465-9255469 GCF_020379485.1 Brassica napus
TCAGATAACAACAAAATAATATGTATAAGATTTATAGTATAGAAAATATTTTTTTTTATTTTGATCATTTATCATATTAATTTATAATCAATTAGGTAATATGAAATACAATATAATATTATTAATATAAAATTCGTTTTAATTATATAATAAGTCAAATACCAAAAATCATGGAGAACATGACACATAAGCAATTTTCAAACAGAATTTTTGATTTTCAAAGAAAAAAACAATTGAAAAAAAAATTCCAAAAAAAATTCAAAAAAAAAGAATTATAAAAAATTCGAATTTGAAAATGTATAATTCGAAAACATAAAAAATATTTGTTTATTTATTTAAATAATGATTTATTATATATATAGATAACAAGAGTATAAGAGTCTTTCGCCACTTAATAAAGAATATATTTTTAAAAATATCCTTTTAGTGGTGGTAAAGATGAAAAGTGGTAACATGAAAGTTGTAAACATAGAATTTTCCCAACTAAATACCTTCATTATGATGATAGCTGAAATATCCACAGTGCATATAAATATGCTACTCACCTCTACCAAAATAGTTGTATGGTTCAAATTTGATAGAATATAAAACACCTAAAAGAGACGAGAGGGAAAATAAACAGCGCAAAACCTTGTAAACAATTAGAAAGGATAAGTTACGATTTCCCTAAGGCTCTTATTCAGTTATTCGTGGAACTCACTAATTAAGTACTACTCTTAGACGGTGTTGGCCACTTCCTTCATACATGGGCACACTACAAAAGGTAGACACGGATAGCTTGCAGCATAGAGATAGACACACACACATATAAATACAACCTTGTGATATGTATTGATGCTTATATCTTAATCTTCTTCTGTGCTAAGATCATTTATGGTCCGTGGGTTTCTATCTTCTAAGAGATTCACAAAATATATCAGCTAATTCTATAGGCCACGCCGAATTCGTTTCATGCGCCACAGGAAATATATGTGTACCTTTATATTGACAGTATAATGTGTGATACATCCGTATCATGAAAAACTAGTTTCAACAATTTGTGACAAAATATATTGACGTCACTTTATATTGACAGTATAATGTGTACCTTTATATTGACAGTATAATGTGTGATACATACATCGAGTCTGTAAAGTGACGTTTGTGGCCCGAGAATTTGCTTCTGTCGACTAAAAGTTTTTTTGTTCCTTGGATGAAACGAAGACAGTCGAGCAATTTCATAAGAATCATCTTCTACCGTTAACGCTTGCATAAATTTATATAAAATGTTCGTCTATAAACCACATCGAGTCAATATATTGACTTATAAACACTATTTTATTATTTTTTGTATTTTGTATTTATAAAACATTTTTTGATTTATAAACACTATTTTATTATTTTTTGTATTTATAAAAACTATTTTGTATTTATAAAAAGATGATTTCATATCTATAAAAATATTTATATTTATTAAAACTAATTTTGTATTTATAAAACATTTTTTTTAATTTATAAACACTATTTTATTATTTTTTGTATTTATAAAAACTATTTTGTATTTATAAAAAGATGATTTCATATTTATAAAAATATTTATATTTATTAAAACTAATTTTGTATTTATAAAACATTTTTTTATTTATAAAAACTATTTTATTATTTTTTGTATTTTAAATATGTTTTCTATTTCAATTTTAATTTTATATTTTCGAATTTTAATTTAACAAAATAAATTTATAATTTTTTTTTAATTTTGGAAATATTCCGAAGAAATGTATCCCTCGGGATATTCCGACGACATCTTCCTCGGAATATTCTGAGGACTTTCCGACGAATTTGTGGTCCTCAGAATTTTCTTGGAAATTCATTTCCTCGGAATTCCGTCGGAAATTTCCAAGGGATTTCCGAAGAAAAATAAATTTTCGAGGATTTTTTTCGTCGGTATGTCGTCGGAATAGCGTTATTCCGACGACATACCGACGATTTTTTCTCTCAGTATGCCGCTGTTTTTTTGTAGTGATAAATGAAACGAGTTCCAAATAAATTTTAGGGAAATTAGGGGACATGTGCATAGCATGGAAAATATTAAGTCTATGCACATAACAAGTTGATGGTTATGATATTGTCTATATATTATGTATTAATGACAAAACTATCATGTGCGTGTGTTTCATTAACCACATGATTTTTTTTTTGATAGTTTGTTTGTTATGGTAAGAATTTACAAATAAACCAAACTCATATATGACTCACCTAAAGAATGAAATAATGAAGAAGAGTCGTTGAGTATAAACAGTAACGACGACGGCTCCAACAATAGTGGTAAACGGAGATCGGTGGTGGTTTCGTTCATATCAATTGAATGCAGCAATGATCAATACGTGAGGTTAATGAACGAACTGTTAATTCACTTTGATTGCTACATCCTACTATATAAAATGGACTAAATTCAAGGCTTTTGGGACTATCCACCTCAGCCAAAATATTCTCATCCAAAAAGAATTAAAAATAAATATCATTTAGAAGATAATTAACTAACATACAACTTTTAATATTTCTAGAAATTTCAAATTTGTAACTACTAATTTATTAATAGAATCATATATTTATATTGAATTATGTTCTATTTTTAATCGTTAGACTTCAAAGGTAAATAAATTATTAATTTATAATATATATAGTTTATAACTTTATATTGTAGTTATAAATAAAGAGAAAATAACCGGAAAGGGTGAAGAAACTCATGTAAAATTATGTAATTAAAATGGTAAAATGGTGAGTATGATGACGTGAATCTAAGAAAATTTGTTGTGCAAATTATGGTGCTTTCTACGTCCACTATAATGATTTAAAATAAAATACATATTCACATAAATAAGTCAATATTTGTTGTTTTTTTTGGTAAGATGTTAAGATTATCATTTTTTGAAAGGTTACACTGTTGTTTTTAAACAACTTATTACAACAAGGAAACAAAAACAACCAACAACAACTCAAGGTAAAAAAAGCCTTAAGGAAGTCTTATACAAGAAAGATAAAAAGAAGTAGAGAAGAGGAGAAAGAAGAACTTGCTGGGTAAGAGAGGAGACGATCACGCATCATACGGTTGAGAGAGGCAAGGATGACTGATGAAGGTGAGGAGACAGCTGTGAACACACGAACATTACGCTCTTTCCACAGCAGGTAGATGGCTGATTGAAAGTAGAGCTTGATGACTGAAGTAGCATGCGTATCTGCGTTGACACGAGGTTGATTGATCGAGGCTGCAACAGAGCGTAGATCTGCTGGAGAGATCCGCTGGAGGAGAAATCCAAACTTCAGCAGCAAAAGGCTCCCATATCAAGCGAGAGAAAGAGCACTCAAAGAAGAGATGATGGTGAGTCTCTATTTCCAGATTACAAAGGACGCACGTTCCTAAGACATTTAACCCCCAACGCCTCAAGCGATCCTTGGTTGGCAGTCTTCTCCGCAAAGCCAGCCATGATATAAACGCATTACGTAGAATATGTTCCTTGAACCAAATAGTCTTGTGCCAATATTTGTTGTTGATAGTGTTTATATTCTTTTCTGACATAAGTATCTATATTTTTTAGTAAATTGATCCAAAGAGATTAATTTGTGGAGCTAACCAAACAAGGATTATAATGTTTACTTTGGAAAAAGTAATAGGTTGAATGATAGATGACGTGCATGCTTTTTCACATGGAAATCTGCACATAATTAAAATCGTAAGATTTGAATCATAGAGAAAATAGTGTATATGACTGAAGTTGGTCCATTCTGAAACTAAAGATGACTAAAATTCTTCTTTGTCAAAATGCATAGATGTGAATCTTATATGAATAGAGTTCTCCATTGCTTATAACAGTGTAATAAACTCCGTGTGTAACGGAGAAAAAATGTTATATAAGTGAAAACAAAAATTATGATTTTTTTTCTTTTACCTATAGGCTCTTCGCAATTTGAAGAAGAAAGAACATATTGTGTGAAAATCTTTGGCTCGGTCAAATTTCATCCAGTTGTTTATAAAACTGTTGTTATCTGATTCATGTAATTTTTCAGTGTTGATTTAAAAGCCCAAAAAACCCATCTATACTAACTTTTTGATATTTTTTCTGTGATTTGAATTTAAAAAGAGATAAAACTTTCGATAAGTTATGTAAACTCAGAACAAGCATTTACATGTTTCAAACTTATAATATATATATATATAATGTTTAAAATTATGCATATAAAACCTGTGTAAAATGTGCCTGAATATGTTTCTCTTCTTTAATGTGTTAATCGTACTATATATAACATTATTTTAAAATTTCAAAAAGTTTATATCACATACAAAAAACCATCAATAGAAAATATAATTCTCCATCTACAACAAGAAAAATGAAAAATTATAAACATATAAATTTAAATTAAGAAAAACTAACATTGAAAAAACAAGAAGCTAATGTAAAAGAAAAAAACCGAAAAATAATATTATAAATAAAATAAATTTATAAGAAACAATCCGCGCGAAGCGCGGAAAAAATCTCTAGTACATGATAAATTTTGGAGAAGATAAACAGTTACTATCGCGATACACTATTATATTTTAATAGGAAACATAAAATAGAACATAAATATGTTTCATTTTTTTAAGTGTTTTTATTAAGTTCTATTTTATTAGAAAAACATTCAAGTGATTAATGATTTATGATTATATCATATGTATTCTTACACTTTCTGGATCTTATTAATAACTCTCCCTCCCTCCCTCTTTAATACACTGTGAAATAATTTCATATGTACAAAAGTTTGTGGTTGTGTCGAGTATTTCATGCTATGTCATAATCATGTATAATATAGTCACATAGTAGATGAAATCCATTCTTGTAACTAATTAATTCATTTTTGTGACTGGCTATACTATATGGTATGTAGTATAATCTTAATTTTGGAGTGTCAACAACATCACGTGCAAGCCCGTCTCAATGTTAATTTAGGTCCTCAGCTGAAAAAATATTAGGGTCTTTTTTTTAAAGAAAAACAGAGAAATTGGGCTCTTTTATGTAAAAAAATAATAAATTTGATAAATTTTGGGTCTTAATCTAAACTTAAAAATTAAAAAAAATTGTAATGGATCCTGTGCAAATGCACTTCCAGCACAGGGTCAGAGCCGGGTCTGATCACATGCACGCGTTTAAAGGAAGATTTCAATTATATTTGTGTGCAAATTGTCTCATCCGTCGAATATAACTATAAAATCATTATATTTTTTGTCATCAAAAACAGACTCATATTTCCTCTGTTATAAATATTGAGCAAATTCACCATAAATTTTATCTGCGGGAATAAATTTTTAAAGAAGTTAACATAAAAAGGCATATGATGATATGATTGGCTGGAAACACAAACACACAAGACTTCTACAACGGATGAAAGGACAACGGACGTGTTTGAGATGTTAAGGTGAAAATTAGAAGATAATAAACAAATCAAGAACCAAAGGACGAGACACGATCGAGGACCGAGACATGCATGAAGTTAATCAGTTATCGTTTATTAGTAGTTCATACGTAAGGCCATTGCTGGCCTATTTGGGCCAGATAATTAATGGGCCCTTATGAGCCCAATTTATGGCTCCTCCAAAATGATGAACATGTTTAGAAAAGACGTGAGTGAGGTATCATCACGAATTTATATAGGCAGAATTAGGAATACTTTTGGTAAAGGAACAAGACGTGTGAACAAGTCCTGTACACGCGATAGTTTAAGTTGTTTCGATGATGTATGGTTGTTAATAACTTCGAATTGGTCGGGTAAACATGTGAACATCGACACTTAATTATACGACATATCGCGTTTCACATTGATTTTATGTCCCCTAATTATGAATTTTAATACTGCATATTCGTCATATCGATTTGATTCGTGAAGACGATCTTCTCTCGTGTGGATTTCTTGTGAATAGTTTTATGCACACGAAGTTGCTGGAACAACGTGAGAACATGATCGTTTAGTCATCGGACATGTGTGACCGTATTGGCTCACACACTGACACACAAGTAAAATCAGTTATTATCATACACACATGTTCATACCAGTGTTACACATTTAAGCAATCTATCTTTCCAAATAAACAAATATTGAACAAAATAAAATAGATTTATGGATCTTACAATCAATCTTCTTTATTTAAATTCATATCTTAAATTCTATCTGTCATATGAGAAACTTAAAACTTTATTTTGTGTACCAGAGATTTCATGTCCGGTTTATAGTAATTAATAGTTGCAGCTAAATTATTATATTTAGATCTTTATTGATATCTTATATATATGTTGAGGATATTTTCATATGCTTATTCGCTAATTGTAGAAATGTACTAAACACCGACAAAAATAAAATTAAACACCGTTTGAAGACAAATGAGTACGATAAGTACGTTTTACTTAACATCAATCAATATTTCTCTGAACATTACTGAAAGTCTAATTATTGGCCAATGTCCAATATATAGGGCTATAGACTAACGAAAGTCCCACATGATCGATTCATATCGTGGAGAATAAATGACATTATTTAAGAGAACATTATTATCTGTTTAATTTATTTTTATTTTCTACAAGTCCTATTAGGGATGTTGAACATTATAATTCATAACTGAACTGAAAACTGGATCAAACTAAATAAATGATCAGAGTCTTGGTATAGCTAGATTTAATAGACTTCACTAAAAATGAACAGACTGACAACATCAAATTTTCGGTTTTGTTGCAGTTTGTGTGTTTATGTCTAGTTTAGATATTGAAAGATGAAATACAATTGTTATTTTGTACACCAGAAACTATGATAAAGATATATTTCCAAAGTTTTTGTTATGACGGTCAAGTTTTTATTTGTTCATTTTTTTAGTGTTCACCGAAATATAGCGTGTTCTTGCTATAATTTATGAATGCTTAGTCAAAAAAAAAGTTTTTGTTGCCATATAGAAAGGCAACCTATAATTAGGATTTTAAAGTAAATTAAAATTACGATGACATTTTAAAAAGAGCGAGCTGAATTCTAACTAAATTGACCCAAAACCCCACCCCCTTAAAGTAATAATAATATACATACATGTCAAAGCCATTACTATTGGCGCGTTGTATACCAAAAAGAAAATGAGAATATGGTACCGTAGGTCGTAGGATGTGCGGTATTGTTTGTTTGACCGTATGTGTAAGTTCAACTCCAAACTTCGAAGTTTGGCAAGTTACTCGGTCGTCGCATTCAGAAAATGTATCAAATATTAAATGTTGAAGTTGAAGTACTGCAAAATTGTTTTAGAAAATGTTCAATTTAAATCACGAGTTCTCTGTGTATATGTAGCAACGTCTACTGAATAAGTCAACGTGTGAACACGTGATGCCTGATTCATTTTAGCATATGGCTTTCGACCCGTTCGAGTTTCCCTCGTTGAGTGGAGATATTAAATACATTAGGCAGGTCCATGTTGAACAAAAATGTAACGCTCCGACTGTCCGGGACTAATTCCATGTGCCATCCATGCATGCTTATTCGGTTCCTGGGTCTTATCCCTTCCAATGGCTAGTGCTTAATTAATTTTCTTTATTAACCATGTAATCACGACAAGATCTTTTCTTATGTTTTGGATTCACTCGTACGATATCGCGAATCACTTTCCGATAGGTTTTCTATTCTTTTATTACTTCAGCACAAACACGCTTAACCCTGGAATTCTAAATGGATGTGCGACAGAAACAATAAGTACAATTTGGTGACATAGATAGCCAAATAAATTTTCTTAAATCTTTTCATATACCACAAATCGGGAGATTACAGAAAAAGTACGATAAATAGCTTACTAAGGATTATCACTGCAAGCTTTCTGTTTTCTTTTGGTTTAACTGTTTAAGGTTAGCCTAGAAGTGATATACCAAATAACTCACACATATGTCGGGCAAATATTTCCTACTCCCTCTGTTTTTAAAAGATGCATATTCTAGACTTTTTATATATATTAAGAAAACTCATTAAATATGCATTGTTTTTTGTGAATAACAATTTTTCATAAGTCAATAAAAATTCAATAAACACCATTAATTTTTTTGAAACTTATAATTTTTCATAAAATACATTGAAAAAGTAAAAAATGTATCTTTTTAAAACAACTTTTTTTTCCAGAACATACATCTTTTAGGAATGAAGCGGAGTATTTTTTTTAGGTAAAAATCGAATCAGATGATTTAAAAACATATTATTTTTGAGACTCCAGGAATTCGACGGTATCCCAAAATTCAGTGGTTGTCCACACTGCCGGTTGTTTAATCAATATATATATGTTTAATGAAATGAGAGATTTTTTTTTTGAATAAATGAAATGAGAGATTAATGCAGCACAGCTAATAAATTGATGAGTGTATTAGAAATTTTGTATTAGGTGGTCTTATTAAGTTAATAAATTACGTACTGTCATAAGTTTTGTAACGATGGGGCTTATTCTATGCCTTACCACTGCAAGTTTCTTTTTTTTTAAGGTTTAAAACCAATAAGTCATACACCAAAAATAGCAAAACTCATATTTTAGTGGGGGAAGGAAACATTTGTTTAATTGTTTAAGTAAGATCAAAGGTTGTAATGATGTGTTGATGACTTCGTACGTGCATGAAACTAGTAATTTAAATAAATTACGATATCTGTTTCAATAAAATAAAGATCTGCATGGGTAAAATAAATTGCCGTATAGTTGACTCGTACGTTACAGTTTACATATTCAAATGCAAGTTGCGATATACAGTAATACAGACTTTCTCAGGTCACTTCTTATGACTAGCGAGTACGCGACCAGGAGTCGCGTGACGCGTACCACGTCATTGCTGACTTAGTTTTTCTATTTTGTATGTTTTTTCTTGAAATTAAAATGGTCCGATATAGATTTTTAAAAAATGTAACAACAGTCATCAAATTCAAAAGAAGAGGCTGATAAGAAGGTATTGCTATGCATAAGCACATGACCACAAGTATAGTATAATTACTTATACGATCTGTATATGTGGGTAAATTTTTGAATGCGTGTTGTATGAAATAAATATTGAGTATTTATAGAAACTAAATAACTCATCAAGAGAGAGAAATAATTGGGAGTAATTAGGGCATGCAAAAAGCAAAGTTTATTAGCTTATGACTTGGGAGGCACACTGTAATTAAAGTTTTATAAAATATACTATTAAGTGTCCTTTTACTATAGACAGACCACTGACAAAGCTAGGGGACCTAACCGTACGTGTCATCTAACGGTTCAAACCGTAACCAGATTAATAATTCCAAATTGATAAAACCGGTTTAGATAACTCACCTTGTCTTCGTCTTCCTTCTTCTATTTATAAGCAGACTATGACCAACTCTGTTATACGCGTCGTATCTACATTCGTGAATCTTTCTTTGTCTCAAACTTCTTCTTCAAGTTTTCTCACATCAATCGCAATGGGAATCTGCGTGTCGTTTCACCGGAGAGACTCCGATTCTCCCCCGACGGTGAAGATCGTGTCGGTTAACGGCGATCTCCGGGAGTACCATGTTCCGGTGCTAGCGTCTCAGGTCCTGGAGGCAGAATCAGCGGCTGCTTCGTCTTCGTCGTCTTCCTCTAGGCCTTCCTCTTACTTCATCTGCGATTCGGATTCTCTCCTCTACGACGACTTCATACCCGCGATCAAGCTCGAAGAGCCGCTTCAGGCTGAGCAGATCTACTTCGTTCTTCCAGTCTCCAAGCGGCAGAACCGTCTAACGGCGTCGGACATGGCGGCTCTCGCCGTTAAAGCAAGCGTCGCGATACAAAACTCCGTCGGGAAAGAGTCTCGCAGGCGTAAGAAAGTTAGAATCTCTCCGATCATGATGCTGACTCAGCCTAACGATAACGCTGTTAACGGAAAAGCAAGCGAGTCGACGACGGTTCGGAAGGGAAGACCGTTACTGAATAAAACGGCTCCGTTTAAGGCTTCGAGCGGTTATAACCGGTCCGGTTCGGTACGTAACTTGAAAAAATATACTTCTAAACGAGCAAAGCTGGCGGTTCGATCCTTTAGGCTCAAACTTTCAACTATCTACGAAGGCACGGTGGTGTAGGTTTTAATTTTTGCGAGGAACAAACAAATCAGAAAATAATTGAAATCAGTATTAGAAGCATAATAGTTCTTGCAGGGTTTTTTTTGTTGTTGTGGTTACAAACTGATGATATAATCTTTTTTCCTTTTTGCTACTTTGATTGTTTGTTTGTTTGCTTGAATATTGTATATTTTGGGTCACGTATATGTTACCAAACAAATTGAATATGATTGGCGATGTTTCTATAATCAGACCGGAAGTGGTTGGGTTGCCTTGCATGATGGGATGTAGAAAAAATTACGTGAAACGTATAATCAAACGCCTTAACTTATTTAAGCTGAATATGTTTGGTGGGGTATAAGCTACAATCAATGAGAGATTACTAATTAAATATTTCCCAAGTTTCTTATGTAGTTATTCAAACTTTGAAATTATGTGCTATTCAATTATAGGATTCAAAGAATCTCATAATATTTTATATTACTGATTATAATATTTTAAAGGATAAGTTATGGTATGACTTTATATCGTCGATCAGCTAGCAAATCAAAATCATTCATTAATGATTACATTTAAATGATTTAATAGTATATTTTATAATCGAAAAAATATGCTAGGTTAGGTATCGCATACCCAATTTCCTAAGATATCTCGTTAAATTCAATGTTTAATTTATCAATTCAATCATCTAACTAAATTACAATGTCAGAGCATCTCCAATGGTGAGCCTCACCAAAGAATCCTTAGGAATATTTAACAATTTTTTTTTTTAAATAGTTAAGGATCATTATCCAAAATGTTAGTCCAATGGTGAGTCTCAGTTATGGAATCCTTAGTAATTAAAAATTAATTTTTTTTTAAAACTGAAATAAAATAATTTTATTTAGAACATAATTGAATAGAAAGATACAATATTTATTAATAGCTTTTTTAAATAGTTTTCAAGTTTCTATTGCATTTGTAATCTTTTAATCAATTTTAAAAGTGGTATTTACAAGTTATAATTTGTTTTTTCAATTTTTTTCAAGTTTCTATTACATTTCTAATCTGTTTTTAAGTTTCTATATCAAATTATACAAGTTTTGAACAAGAGGAAACAAGTTTATGAATGAAAAAAACCGAGGACTAAAAAGAACTTCTTGGAGTTTAACAAAAACAAGTTTTGAAAAGTACATAAACAAGTTTTGAGGTAAAAGGAAACAACTTCTCCGAGATACATAGCCAAATTCAAGTTTACAATAAGCAGTAGTACCAAAAGGAAAGAAAAGGAAACAAGTTCTGATAGAGACGAAAAGGAAACACTCCTAAATCACCCGTAAGCTAGAAGCAATGTCACCTGAAGAACAAGACATAACTAGTTAAAGCAGAAGCAATGTAGTAAAAGAAATAAAACAAGCAAGTTAATGAAGACTAACCATTCATTCTGCTCAAGTGTTTGATGAGTAGTTCAGCGCACTCTTTCCTTTCCGGACATACACACATCAACGGAGTTGTGTTCATATCTCTAACCACATTGAAGACAAACAAGTCTCCTATGTTGCAATTTTTTTCTTCACAGAACTTTCTCCACCCTTTTCTTATGTAATACATGTCGTCTGCTTCGCTATATCGCAAACTCCCAGTCCATGAATTGCCCTCTTTGTTGACAAGTATAATCTCTTTGCATTGTTTGTTCAAAGCAGTACAAGTGGTTGCTTCGACAGGCAGGTACTGCGAACACATAACGTATGAGTAACTATGACTAACTAAATATGGTCTATACGTATGAGTATTGACTTACCAGTTTGTCTTCATTTATATTTGAAGCAGTGACTTCAGCCAAAAAACAGTAGTCGAATGAGAAAGAATGAGTATCATCCACGTCGGCTTCTTCCTTGATGCTGTGAGGATGTGTAAACTGAATCTCACAACAGCTCGGACCAAACGGAGTGACATGAAACACCATGTCTCCTTCGTGTTTGAAGATGAGAATGTCACCGATTCGAAGGTCATGTGCTGTCGTGAAATCTTTCCAACCTTCGGTGAGTCGCCTGCCTTCTTGTATCACTTTCCAAGTTTGATCAGAAGCGTCCGATCTTAGTTTCTATTTTTTCCCGTTCGTCTTCCCTTGTATGTGCTGTGAGAAGAAGCTTAGTGGTATTGTCTGCAAGTCAATACTGGCAAAGTTAAGCAAACACACAAAATGGGAACATATACGTAGGAGAAATAGAGAGAGTATATTTACGACGCCGTTGTGGAAACCAGGAAGCAGAGGCTTCAAGAAATGAGGTTCTTGCGGATTCCCCATCTGGAATAAGAAGCAATCATCTAAGCAGTCAGACACGATAATTCAACCAAACATATTAACTAAGGCGCATGAAGACAGTCAAACAGCTAGATATAGCAAAACATATAATCTCTTTGTCTGTCCTCTTAACAATACATGTGACAGGAACCTTCCAAAGTATCCGTAAGACAAGCAAAGTTAAGGCATTTCAGATTCAGATCAAAAGGAAGACTAGCTTATATAATCACCTCTGTGATTTGGAATTTAAAATATTACGAACCCAATGAAAACGAACACATATCAAACCTAAAAGGTTGAGAAGTGATAATCATGCGGTTATCCAAATCATTTACTCCCAAATCGCTTAGAAATCCTAATAGATTCACTCTTTCAAAAAAAGAGAAGAAGATATACAGAAATTGATCAACGAGAACCCAAAAATCCTCAATTCCAGTGAAAACCAAACCCTAATTAGAAACGAAAAATTTCCCAAATCGTTTCAAATCTCACAGCCGATTCCTACACAAGAAAATAAAGAAGAAGAACCCTAATAAAAATCACAAATCGTTGTAGAAAGACATTGATTTACCTTGATGGCTCGAGGAGATCGAATCGCATAAACCGTCGCCTTTTCCTTTTTTTTTTCTCTTCTACGCGAATGATTTCATTTTTTTTTCTTCGTGCACGTTTACTCTTCGACCGGTCCAATACGAAGCTGCCACGTCCTTACGGATTCGATCCGTTAAGCCCTTCTCTACGGACTGCTCCTTCCCAGTATCACACTCTTTTATTAATTTTTTATTCTAATGCTGCAGTTATGGATTTATATGAACCCGGCGCTGTGGATGCTCTCACCTAGGCTTTTGATGAAGAAGTCCTTTAGTTTGCTTACTTCTCTACTTATATATGCTATAATTAAGTTTTCAACAACCAAATAACCAACTTACTGCAAAAAAGGCAAGGAACACATAATATGTTTTCGAAAAGTTGAAACTAAATTATAATCCATGTGTTTCATAACTAAATTATAATCCATGTAGTTATTAGTATATAAGTTGCAAAAGACCTTTTTGTTTGCTTACTTCTCTACTGTTCTACTTAAAGTTCAAATAAATTGTAAGCGAATTTTAAGTGATACATTTCTTTAAATGTATAGATTTTAGATAAATTCAAAAGCGTTATATGAAACAGTTACTAATTGACGTTTTTAGGGTTTGATATAGATATGTGGTATTAATTAATGAGATCGTTTTCCATTAAACATTTTAAAGTTGATCAGATTAAATTTTTTTTGCCCCGAAGCTATACTCAATTATTTTATAAATTTGACCCACAAGTTGTATTTTAATATGATGTATGTCCAAGCTTAACTTTCATAGCATGCATATTTATAATACGTTAACTGTAAAATCCAGAAGTCAGTGTAAGTTTTTAGAAGTTTCAATATACTGTCGAGTTGTTCTGGCGTGTGCAACCCGTACACTAAATAAATAATCAGTATGATAAAAACTAAAATCAAACGTCAAATAAAGAGTGCGGTATAAAGAAAAATATCTGTACACAATATATTCACTGACTGATTCCAAAAGAAGACGTGAAGTGAATAGCATATAGATTCCACTGTAGGACCATGACTTTTGTAAAAGGAAATTAACGGTAATACCATGCATATGGTTTGATATCGCTTTTTCAACATCGTGGGTGCTGAATTGGAGATTGGTGTGAACGTTAAGAGTAAAATATCACTTTTCTGCTCTGAAAAATAGTAATCCTCCCATGCCCGGCAATTTTTCGACAGTGACATGCTATATATATAAGGAGGCTAAGATGTGATTAAATATATCCATAATTATTTTGCAACAATTAAATATTACTACACTATATAACAGTGTTATATATAGATCATTTTCAGTAATACTTCCAAAGTTCCAATAGGCCCGTCTTAATGAAAAGAAAGTTAAATTGTACGATTATCATTATTTTTGGTTAAAAACTTAATATCAATGATATTCCTTTTTTTTTTTACAGACATACATCATCCATCAATCGGAGGACAGTATGAAAACAAAGATACATTGTTGAAAAGTTGGTACGCAATACTAAAAGAGAGAAACAGACATAAAACAATCATTAAACAATGAAATATTAAAGGAATGTGAAGTGGAAGTCACCAACCTACAAAGTGAGATAACTGGGGATGTGCCATAATCAAATTTTCAGGGAGCTGTGCTAACTGGGGATGGCCGGTCGAGATATATCAGTTTATTGTAGAGAGTTTACTGAATGTTTCGAACAATTTACTCTAAAACTCAGCTAGACTATTGCATAGAGAAGAAGTTTGCACGCAAGTTTCCAAATGAGAATGAATTGTGTTTCCAACATATATGATATGTATTTCAAATTTCGTTTTATTATATCATCGAAATAAATTATATCACGGGTAATTGCAATAACCCTAAAATGATCATCGTGATCATATTAGTAGCTATAACAATATGCCTATAATGTTATAAAATTCAGCAATGAAACAAATAATATAAAAATATAAGTAGGTCCTTAATTTTTGTTAGTGTGTCCCTAACAGAGAGAGACGGGTCTATGTTGCAACGTATGATTAGTTGGTATGCACCAAACAAATTGGTATGTAAAGTCATTAGACGAAAGACCAAATGGACCGCATGTTTTTTTTTTTTCTTCTTCAGCTCGTTAGATAGAAAGTCAACTCTCCTACGTTTTTAAAATCTTTTTCCTCCCTTTATTCAATTAGATTTTGTCTTGCTGAGACCCTACACGAGATTCGAGTGATTCAATGAATACGTTAACTTTCAGTTATATACTTTTTTTTCAATTATATATTTGTATTTCCCCAAACTAATTTCGAATAGTTCCCTCCATTGACCAAAGTACTATATAATAAAATACTAGATTTTGACCCGCGCTTGGAAAGCGCGGGGTTGTTGGATTATATTATAATACAAAATTTTATTATATTGAAAAACATAATTTTTAGCAGCTATATAATCTATAAATTAATTTATTTGAGATTTTATATGTACACTTTTACGTATGTTTCTTTTCGACATGAGAATTATATCCGGATCAAAAAAATAAACTAAACCGACCCAAAATTATAGGTTAGTTCAGGTCCAGAGAAGATAACCTATTGTGTTTTATTAACCCGCATGTCTTTGTTTGAGTCCGGATCCTACCCTAGACCCGATCATAAATATGTGTTTATTAGGTATATTTGGATATTTCGAATATGTTTCCGGTATTATGGATATTTTTTTAAGTTTTTGGTTTACGATTAGAGTTTTGATTTCAGGTAAATTTTTAAAATTAAAAAAAAATGGGTATTTGGATAAAATTTTGGGTATTTTCCAGTTCATCGTGTTAGATTTTGAATAAGATTTTAAATTTTTAGGTATTTAAATTTTTTTGGTATTTGTTTGGAGTTTCAAATACTTTTCGTATTTTAGATATTTTTCAGATTTTTTATATATTTCGAATTCTTTTAGGATCTTAAATACCCGAACAGATGTGGACACATTACGTCCATATCAGGTCCAACAACTTTTTGATATAGATTTTTAACGTTATTGTACAAAAACATGGTTGATGAAATATTTTTCTGAGTAAAGGTATCATAAGAAATAATATTAAGATCTGTTAAAAATATTTAAAATATTGTATGTTCAGAATGATTAATGTATTATCAGAAAAATAATAAATAGTTATACATAACTCCAACAACTTTTTTATATTAGATTTTTTAAAACTCTTTCCCTTTTAATCGTATTGATTCGTTTTAAGTGAAAAGTATATAAAAGTATAATATCTAAACAAATAATTTTCAAAATCTTGAATAATCAATACTGATATCGTGAAGTCGGGTTAGCTTTAATAGAACCAATGAATTTTTTCATTTTTGTGAAGGTAATATGAATATTCAGAAAAATCATTTTTAAATATGAAAATATTATCAAACTATAGACGGTTGAAAGTTTAGTATATGATATGAGATTTTAGTGGAAAAGTTTATATATAATATAATTAATTTATTATAAATGAAAGAGGAAGTTAGAATGTAAACATATATGTCTTGTAATATATCTTGCTTTAAATCATATATTATATGACCAAAGTGAAAATATAAAACATTAGTTTCAATGTTTTTACGATTAAAAATCAAAATGATAAATATAGGGTCCGATTGGTAATGGCTGTAGATTTAAATATTTTGCTGTAGAAAAAAATCTGTAGATTTTTTGTTGTGGCTTTAGATTTTATTGCTGTAGAATTTTATTGAAGCACTAAAAAATTGCTTTGGATATTTGGCTCTGCAGAGCACTTGTATAGCTGTAGGTTATTTTAAGAGCTGTGGTTTCAAAAAAAAATTTAAAGCTTGATTGCTCTAAATTTGATGCTGTAGAAATAAATAGGGCTGTGGACAGCACCTACAGCAACTACCAATCACCCCCATAGTAATAGTAATGATTAGAATTTAGGAGTGAGATTTAAATAAATAAAAGAATTGACTAAATTATTGTTAGAGAAATATATGGTAACATTGTTAGAATAAATTTAAAGTAAGACCAAAAAGTAATGAGTTAAATAAAAGGGTCCAAACAACTTTTATAGGTAGATTTTTTTAGACTCCTTCCTTTTAATAGTATTGATGAATACCCTGTATATAAATTAGCCGTATATGATCCCGGTTGGATAAGCTTCAAAAAAAAAACTCTAAGCACAAAACTTCAAACTTATAGTTAAAGGATCACATGCGACTTTAAAAACAAATCTTGCAGTTTCTGAATGTGTTCAAACATGGGGCGGGGGGGGGGGGGGGGGTAAACCCTAAATCCTTGGGTAAACCCTAAACCTTTGGAAAAACACTAAATATTTGGATAAATTCTAAATTATAAATCTTAAACACTAAACTCTAAATCTTAAAAACAAATATTTATTTTTAAATAATCTTTTTTTAGAACTATTGTTATTTTTATTTATTTAATCTTTTATTTTTTATTTTAAAAGCATAATATAATTTGACAAGTTATTTTGTTTCCTTAATTAAAAGACACTAGATCTAAAATGACAATTTTCACCCAAAGAAAAAGTAAGGGGGGGGGGGGGAATCCAAAGATTATTTTCAGTGGGTGCACAAATGCTGGTATAGGTGCAAACTTACTTATAGTTATAGGTGTAGACATCAAATTTGTTAAGAAATATACTAAAATTTAAAATTATTATGGGGACAAGTGCATCCATGCATAATCCTATCCTCTTCCTAGGTTTGCCAATGGTTGATGTTGAAAATGCGTAATATATAGGGATTGGTATCTTCCGCACGTAGCAAGTTTGGGATATTTATGATAGATTTTTCACTATCATACATGTAGATGTAGGTGAATTGTTTAATTTATACCAGTAATTCTTGGTTGAGATAACTAATGTGTAAAAAGCTAATTCCTACACAAGACTAGAGGGTTATAGACTTAGT
This sequence comes from Brassica napus, assembly GCF_020379485.1. NCBI lineage: Eukaryota > Viridiplantae > Streptophyta > Magnoliopsida > Brassicales > Brassicaceae > Brassica > Brassica napus. The sequence continues at coordinate 9,018,300 of NC_063439.1, forward strand.
GTATATTATATATGTCGTAATGTACAAGCTGCTTGGAAAATATGGCTAGGGGAGAAAATCTTATATACTACATATATTTAACACATGCCTACATTAATATATGTGTTTATACAAAGGCATTTCACTTTCAATGTCGCTGCTTAAATGAGCAATTTCTGTGTATCATATTCATATAGCTATCATTAGCTTTCGTCAAGATTTGGATAGATTTCTCATGGACCTTTGATTTGTAGATAAGACCTTAGTTTGTAATATATTAGTTATATACTCACGTGGATATTGTGTGGATTCAAATGAATTGCATATTAATTGTTGGCTACAAAAGCAACATGTGTCGGCTTGTTAATAAAATATCTAAGATCCTTTTCACAATTAAAGTTCAATATTGACAGTTTAAAATCAAGTTTTCGATCTCGCAAGAGAATTGCGGAGAAGAAGTTTCGTTGCTATTAAGAGTTTGTATCAAATTTACGTACGCATGGTCCTATCATCTTTGTCTTTTAGTTTAAATTTCAGCTGTCTTGGGTGGACGTAAATTTAATAAGTGGTGATTTGTCATATATTTGTTCGTTACGTAATCGCTGCGGGCGACAGCGGTAAGAAAAAAGTAACTTTAAGGAGAGCAAAGTAGCATGGTGGAAACATAAACAATAGCTGGAAGTGATCGCCGGTGTTATTCATGACGTCTTTCATGGACGCTAATATTTTAGCGTCATCACTTGTTAGCAAAATGTATGCCGCTTCTTTACCCAGCGACAATAAATAGCTCACTCACTGTCGTTTTGCTCTATTATTTGATTCAGTCACCGTTGTGTTTTTCTATCGCGACCGCTGACGCTGCGATTGATAAAAGAACATGGCTGATATACGTCGAACTGTATATAACTGACATTCGTATGAAATTGTGAATGTATATTTTTGTTAAGTAATTTTAAGTAGTGACAAAAAACATATAAAGATTTTTTAGATAAAAGTTTACGCGTAAATCAGACCCTATAAGTCCATTATGTTACCCAACAAAATTTTGTCGTTGGGCCTCACATAGGCCCTCCAAAATAATGTATTTTGCTCCTCTCCTGATCGATCATACATCATTGACAAGGTGTGGGGAGAAGAACATAACCGGGACTCCACGCAAAGTGAAAGAAATAATTAGTTCCAAGTGAAAACTTAAAATCATATCTACAATATTCTACACATAGATTAACGGAATTATCGGCAGTACTGATTACGTTGTTAGACCATGTGGATGTGGCAGGGGACGCGTTTCTAATTGTTATTCATAACTTTTGTTAATCAGTGCTTTCACTACTATAATGTATCTTTATATATATGTATATATCATGGCAGCAGATGTATATGAATTACCAGTCAATTAGGCTTTTGGCTGGTCAAAAATGTATAATCTAAGAATATTTGACTAATAAGTATTTTGATTCCACTAGCTCAGTGCACATATAAACGCTTAATAATTCATTGTCATCATGAAGCCATTATATTCTCACAACCTTAACCTTAAACTATTGCCCAGTACTCTAATCATATGTTTCTAAACACTATATATGAGTTGTAATCATCTCTATATGTCTACATGGTTCCACTGGTGATGAGTGCTGATAATATTTAATGAAACAATATATAAAGTAGAAATAGCAGCTATAAAGTGATTTGATTTCAATATTTAAAAGCACGTCCCCTCTCTCTAATGTGTGCTGCTAATTTGACTAAACCACTTAAGTCATACCTCTCAACTAATAAGCAGTCATCTTATTAGACCACGACAAATATATAACAGTCATACTATATACCTACAACTATAAAAAGGCATACGTGATGCAGTTAAAAAAGAGTGGAGTTGGAAATTTTCTTTCCTGGGGTCGGTTTAGAAAAAAAGTATGGCAGATTATAGAGAAATCTGGTTGCGTAATCCTTATTTCTTGCAAAGTAAACTGAGAGTATGGTCTTTCTTCAACTGAAAACCGGTAGGCAATACATATTTGATGGGCTATGTCTACCTTAATTTGAAACTAGTTAGACAACTTGAATCGATTGAGCCAGGTTAATCCTAGATTTTCAGTCTAATGCCAACCTCTGATTACCAATATTGCAAAGAACTATCGTAAGGCAAATTAAATAATTTGATATCAATACTAATAAAAGAAACGAATTCATATTTTATTTTAGGTAGTGGACATTGGGCGGTGCAATGGGTCCCATAAGGCAAGTTACGTGTTTGTCATATAATCTGAGTAAGGAAACCCATGTGAACCAGGACTAAACCAGAATTTCTCTTAAGAGGAGCGGATGTTGATGTCGATGGCTAAAACTGAGATTGAAGATCGACACCGATACCATGAAACATGTTCCAAGCATTTTATTTAATTTGTTTTGGTTTAGCCTTTTAGGCTACAAGTTTTTTTTTTGGACAAAACGCTACAACATATATTATACGAATAATGATGTGATACCAAATAAGTAGATAGTATGTATTGATTTCTTGATGAATCTTGAAAAAGGTAATCATGTGATTATCTTTGACTTTCACGGTACTCCAAGGGAATTTTCAATGACATACTATAATTTTTTTTAAAATAGAGTAATTTTATTATAGAATAAATTCTGCTTCAATAGTATTTTATAATAAAATAATTATATTATAAAGTAATATCATTAAAAAAAAGTTATTCAGTTTTAGGAAAAATATAGAGTAAAATATAATGTGTCATTAGAGAGATGTTTAAAGTTAATAAAAATTAGTAACAAAACCTCTATGTAGATGTGGAAAGATTGGATATACTACACTTAGAAATCCATATAGTATTTATAAATCCAAGTAAAATATATAAATTTGGAGGTTTTTCCTCGGATTTGAGTCTTTGTATTTTTAACTAAAAAATCCAAACAAATCCATTCAAATCCATTATAAAATCAAATATATTAGTAAATCCGTACGATTGAATAACACTTGATTTGATATAGAATTTATGAATCACTAAACCAATAACACATGATTTTAATACAGATTTAAAAATCACATAATTAATAATAGTAGATTTAGTCTAGATTTTCAAATCTATTAAAATACAACAGTCAATAACCCCTACGTAAAACGTAAGCCGACAATCTCAGTGAAAGGATAAAAAGTGATAATGCGAACGAAGCATTCACATAAATATCGGCTTTCATGTTTCTCCCTTTTTCAAAAGATCCAAAACCAAAATAAAGTTTTGTGTCATGCATGTTTTGTTAATGAGTACGTATGTTTGTTAAAACAATAGCTTTCAAACCTTAATTTAAATGTTTATATAAATTTAAATGTGTTTATATAAAACTTAAAGAAACTAACTAAAGAAAAAGTTGGCTGTAACGTAACTTATAGATGTCATAAAATTCAACTCTCAATATATGTTGCCACTTGCCAATCACCCCATTGTAGTTAATAAGTCAAGAATTATTCTTGGATTCATCTCCTATGGTGAATTTACGGATTCACCAACCAATATGAATTAGTTATTTTATATACAATATATTTTAAAAAAGAAACAAAATAGTACTCCCTCCGTTTCAAAATAGATGATGTTTTGGAGAGTTTAACAAGTTTCAAAATACTTGATGTTTTGATATTTTTATATTAGTTTTAGTTTTACAGAAAACTGTGTCACCAATGATGTTTTATAGTGGGTTTTGTGATTGGGTGAATTAGTTTTATTTTATATTTTTAATGTTACTTTTTAGGAAAAATAGTATGTCTTAATTCTTATGCATTCATCTAAATATCAAGTATTTTGAAACAGAGGGAGTATCAATTTATATTATGATTTTTAAAAAATAAATAAAAAATACTACTAGTTGCAAACAAAATAATTTAAAAAAAAAATTTTTAACGACGCCAGAAAAACACTAAATCCTAAACCCTAAATCCTAAACCCTTGGATAAATTCTAAACCTTTGGATAAACTCTAAACCTTTGGGTAAACCATAAACTTTGGATAAATCCTAAACTCTAAATAAAAAACAATAAACACTAAACCCTTAATCATAACCCTTAAACCTTTGGATTTAATATTTTAAGATTTAGTGTTTATTATTTTTGATTTAGAGTTTATAATTTATCCAAGAATTTATACTTTACCCCAGGATTTTTGATTTATCGAAGGATTTAGGGTTAACGATTTATGGTTTAGGGTTTAGTGTTCGGCTAACGACACTAAAAACATTTTTTAAAATTTTTTTTTTTGCAACTAGTACTATTTATTTATTCATTTTTACTTTGTTGTTTTAAAATTATGATATAAATTGATAATATTTTTTAAAAAAGATACTAAATATAAAATAATTATTTTTTATTAGACGATGAACATAGGTTCACATCAGGAGGTGAACCCAAGAATAAGTCGTAAGTCAATTATTACTAACCTAATCAATGAACCCAATGATTTAAAATAAGACGGGAGAATCTACCTTGTTAGATTATGGGTTTGAGAGATTAGACTGCATGGACAGCAAAACTCATGTCATATATGCTCTTATCTACTTTTGTGTATGTAGCTACGGTTTTTATATTCAACATTTTTTTTTTGTAAACTTTATATTCAACATTTTCGTTCGTGGTTAACAAATAAATTCGCATTGTTCCGTGAAAAAATTATCAAACGCGATGCAATTTAATCTAAACATGAAAAAGTTTTATTCATATCTACATGTATCTTTAAATAAAACTGAGATACTGATAATTTGTAAAATAGTACGTACAATCGCAGAATAACACACAATATTTTTTTTTAAATATATAATTCTATAGTCGATCTATTTTCTATGTTTTTGAAACTCACTTCCATCATTCTATTTTTTTAATAAAAAAATTCCATTAATCTAGTTACAGAAGGCTATTTTCAAGCAAACAAAAAATGCCTTCAGCGAAAATATAATAAAGAAGTAGGCATTGCTTTTTGTATAATATTTAAGACTATTTTCAATGACACTTTAAGACCATCTCCAATCCATACCTATTTTTTCCTCTATAATTCTCACAAAAATAGAGTAACTTTATTATATGGTAAGTTTTGTTCTAATAGTTTATTCTATAATATAATAACTCTATTATAGAAGAAAAAATAGAGGGATTCCACTTTTTCACTATATATTTGGAGTGAAAGAGTGAAATCCCTCTATTTTCTCCTATATAATAGAGTAACTCTATTATAGAGTAAACCATTGGAGCAAAACTTACTCTATAATAGAGTTACTCTATTTTTATGGGAATTATAGAGGAAAAAATAGATATGGATTGGAGATGCCCTAATTTTTATGCTATAACTTATTCTAAAATAAAATAATTCTCGTATGGAGTAATTTTTGCTCCAATAATGTTATTTTATAATAGAGTTATCATATTATATAATGGAATATAAGTAATATAGAAGAAAATAGAGTGCCATTAAAGATGCTATATAATGGTGTTGAATCTGATTTTTGGAATTTTCTTTCTCAAGTTCTATGAGTATTTTTTAAATACAAATTAGGTTAGAAATCATGTAGAAAATTTACTTTAGAATTTAGTCTCTAAAATTTGTTGATTTAGTTTTAAAGGATGTAGCTTTAAAATTTCTTACAACTAAAAAAATGAGGCTTTAGAAAATAAGATTTTTACAATCATTTTTTGTATGTTTTTGCTATAGCTTTAGTTTTTTGGTTGTAACTTTAAAAACTAAGATAAAACATGATTGATAATATTTAAAGTTGTAGAAAAAAATTAAAGCTAAAGTCACTTCTTACAATCCAACCAATCACCTTCAATATCATAATTACATTTATTAAGATAATATCATGAAGCGATACGTATAGTTTAGAAGTGATGATTTTATAAAGCATCTTACAAAATGCTATAAAAAATATCAGAGCATGATTGGGTTTTAATCATTGCTCTATGCATGCTTGTTCTAAGGCCTCACGCCCTACGTCATTATTTTCTTGGTAAAAATACACATCTATAAAAATTCAAGTTTTCTTGTAACATAAAAATTCTAGTTATGACAAAGAAAGCATAATCTTAAAGCATATATATGCTTAATCTTAGATTCAAGTTTTTTTTGTACTATTTTGGTTAACTGTATGATCTTTATAACTTACTATGTATTTTTAATATTATAACTTTTAAATGAATGTAAATTTTTATTTACCAATCATTCAAAGAAAATGATTGAATGAATTTATTATGAAAAAAATAAAAAAGTAAAAATATCAAAATTACAAAAGTGGAAAATGGTTGGAAGTGTCAAGTGAGGGTGGGGCTACACTTGGATTGACGCACGCGCACCATTCGCTTCCTTCCAAACGTACCGATTGGATATTACATTAGCTGTGTTCGGCGAGCACTAAAACTAGTGTCAGCGATCAAAATTAAAGCGTGGAATTGAAGAAAGATTAGCTGGATTTAGTTGCAGCGTTAGTTTAAACTTTCAGATATAACAGACTTGGGGATGCCGGAAATCAATAGCATCACCGTTTCATAAAAATCCGGAATCAACTTTTAAACGCCAGCGATTCTTTTCTTTTTTTATTTGTATTCCGTTTTACCGTCGTCTGTGTTTATTTATGGTCTCCGGTCCCTAAGATCAACTCCAAAGAGAGTTTGTAAAGGGTATCCAAATTTAAAAAAAAAATGAAAAATAAAAAGAAAATAGAAAAGAGAATCACAAAGTATCTTCTTTTGTCAATTTTAAAAATCTTCTATTCACCTCTAATGTCATGTGTCTTTCCATCAAATAAGCGTATGATTAACATTGGTCTCTTAGTCGGGGTTCTTAACTCATTATTTGCACTTTTTTATTTATTTTTTAATATATTTTTCAGCTAAAAGACGACTCTTATATCTCTTATTTAAGATACGGTTCTTACCTTTCCTTAGTTAAAATCTAAGAAAAATTAAGAATTTTATTTTATCTGAAGCTAAGAACTCCAGTTAAGAGACTAGAGTTAATCATGGTCTAAGGATATGTTTCACCCCGGTTTTTTAACCGGAGTTCTTAACTCATGATTTGACATATTTTTTTACACTTTTCGGTTAAAAAACAGTTCTTATATCTTTTATATCTCTTATTTAAAAGATGGTTTTTAATTTTTTTTAGTTAACTAAGAAAAAATAAAAATCGTCTTTTATCCGAAACTAAGAGCATCATTAATGGTATAGATTCTTCAAATAGTACCTCAACTATTTAACAGTAATAAAATTTTAGTATAAAATTAAAATTTTAAAAGTAAAAGACTAAAACAATTAATACAATGACACCTATGGTTTGGATATCTCGACCATTTGATGGAGTACCTTTAAGAAGGTACGTCTCTTTCTTTTTCATAACTTTTTTTTTTATAATATTTACCATTATTTTTAGTAAAAAAAACCAGAGAGACTAGCAATGCGGCTGCTCTAAAACCTTACTTAAGAGATTAAAGTTAATCATGGTCTAATGGATCGAGCTGCTCTAATGCTGCGTCTTCTATAATACGACACGTAGACCCCACTTCTGCTCCTTCCTTCCTCCGTTGCCTTCTATTTTTTTCTCCTCCTTTCATTTTTGGGAAATTGGGCTGTATAACCTTCAAACAAATTATAATTCATTACATAATTAAAACCCCTAACTTTCATCTACAGTACATGTATTTTATGTAATAATGCTATATTACCCTTCAATTCAACCTGTGTGACCTGCTGAAAGTTATTTATCAAAAGAAGTATTAAATAAATAATTTAATAAATTGTGGTTATCATTGTTCCACATCTCTTTCTCTTCTTCTTCCTCTTCTCCTCCAATCTCTGTTTCTTTTATACATACGAACACAAACCACTAGACTAAGAAATAATATGGATTTTGGGCTTGTGGAATTGAGTTTGGAGGAGAATATGGCACCGTAGACAACAACGAGCTGACATCACAATTTCATTTTTTTTATAGTTTTTTTCAATGTTGTTCATCTTGATTTTTTTCATTGTTATTTAAATTGTTATAGTATGCTGTATTGATATGGTATGATGAAGAATAATTACTCTGGACTAGTGAATGTGTGTATCACCATGTCTGTAAAAAGAGGAAGATGTGAAGAAGATGAACTCGTCGACTATACTATATGTAGTGAAAGAAAATTATAGTATAGTACGACTCTTATATTTTTGTACAATTCGCAAGTACCAAACTAAATAGTATGCTACGGTTGTTGTATTATTGTACCATCGATTGTTTGATAAATTCATTATTTATCAATTTCTTGTTTACAACTATATGTACTATACTATTTATTTTGTTCTATACTATTTGAGTTTAGAGTTTATACTTGGGTTTAGGTTTAATGATTAAAATTTAGGGTTTAGTATTTGGAAGGTGGGGGTTGATGTTTGGGTTTAGTGACCGTATTATGTATGTTCCATTTGACGATTAAAAAATAGTGTTTTTTTTTGCTTACCAATTTATACTATACTATGTATTTTGTTCCATTCTATTTGGGTTTATAGTCTATACTTGGGTTTAGGGTTTAGTGATTAGGATTTAGGGTTTAGTATTTGGAAGGTGGGAGCTTAGGTTTGGGTTTAGTGATAGCATTTTTGGGTTTACTATTCAAAAGTTAGGTCTGAGTTTAGCATTGAGGAGTTTTGTTTGGATTTAGTTTAATATTACATAATATTATATACTATTTTCAGATTTTGATAATTGGGTTTAAAGTTTATATTAGAGTTTAGGGTTCAGTAATTGGGGTTTAGGGTTTAGTATTTAGATGGAAGGGTGATGTTTAAAGTTTAGGGTTTATTATTTTGGAGTTGATGTTTGGATTAAAGTTTAGTATTTACTAGGTGTGAGTGGATTTTGAATCCTATTATTTTTAGTAATATGGTATAGAAAAATTAGATGTATATTTATGTGTTAAAAAAAAGTGTGGTGTTGATTGAATTACGTGTGACACTACAAGAAAACGTAACTTTAACGAGGAAGTTTAACGAGGAAAAATAATCCTCGTAAAAAAACGTTGATTTTGCGAGGAAAGTACGTGGAGAAAGAAAAGCATCGTTATTTCGTCGTAAGGTAACGACAAAACATATTCGTCGTAAAGACGATGTAAATTGACGTGGCTTTTACGAGGAAATAGTTTTTCCTCGTAAAAGCCACGTAAATTTCGCGAGTGCTTTACGACGAAATATTTTACGTGTACTTAACGAGGAAATTTTGAATCCACCAACTTGGTAGGTGGCTCACGTTTTTTTTTTGGCCATACAATTAATTTTCGTCGTAATTTCATAGTAAAATTACAACTACCAGATTCGAAATTTTCTATAAATATGGATGTTGAACATCATTTTAAACACACCAACAACAAAAAACGTGAAAGAAAAAAAAATGGCTGGCTCTGGGACTATTTACGAGTTGCGGAATTGGATGTATATGCATAGAGATGCTAACGGGAGAGTGACGAAAGAATACCTTGCGGGGCTGGAGACATTTATGCACCAAGCAGATTCAACACCGCTCGCCCAAGAAAGTGGTAAGATGTTCTGTCCTTGTCGGAAATGCAACAATTCGAAATTGGCAAACCGTGAAAATGTTTGGAAGCATTTAATAAATAGAGGTTTCACGCCAAATTACTATATCTGGTTTCAACATGGGGAAGGTTATAATTATGATCAGAATGAAGCTAGTAGTAGTAATAGCAATTTTCAGGAAGAACCGGTTAATCATCATTTGCATAATGAACATAGTTACCATCAGGAGGAGATGGTAGATTATGATAGGGTTCATGATATGGTAGCTGATGCATTCGTAGCTCATGATGAAGATGAAGAACCTAATATAGATGCAAAAAAGTTTTACGGAATGTTAAACGCGGCGAATCAACCACTTTACAGTGGTTGTAGAGAAGGTCTCTCTAAATTGTCGTTGGCTGCTAGAATGATGAATATTAAAACTGATCACAATCTACCTGAAAGTTGCATGAACGAATGGGCGGACTTGTTTAAAGAGTATTTGCCGGAAGACAATGTGTCTGCTGATTCTTATTATGAGATTCAGAAATTAGTTTATAGTCTTGGGTTGCCTTCGGAGATGATAGATGTCTGCATCGACAACTGCATGATCTATTGGGGAGATGATGAGAAGCTAGAAGTATGTCGATTCTGCAAGAAGCCACGATTCAAGCCGCAAGGACGGGGACGTAATAGGGTACCGTACCAAAGGATGTGGTACCTACCAATTACAGACAGATTGAAAAGATTGTATCAATCAGAGCAGACTGCTGCAAAGATGAGATGGCATGCCGAGCATACTCAGACGGATGGTGAGATGACTCATCCATCAGATGCAAGAGCCTGGAAACATTTCAACAAAGTACATCCGGATTTTGCTAGCAATAGCCGGAATGTGTATCTCGGATTATGCACAGATGGATTTAGTCCGTTCGGAATGTCAGGGAGACAATATTCATTGTGGCCAGTCTTTCTTACGCCATACAACCTGCCACCGGAGATGTGCATGCAACGGGAGTTGCTATTCTTGACGATATTGATACCTGGTCCGAACCATCCAAAAAGGTCCCTGGATGTTTTCCTACAACCACTGATAAAAGAGTTGAAGGATTTGTGGTCAACAGGGGTGAGGACGTATGACTGTTCAACGAAGACGAATTTTACGATGCGAGCTATGCTTTTGTGGACCATAAGTGACTTTCCTGCATATGGGATGTTGTCTGGATGGACTACACATGGGAGATTAGCTTGTCCATATTGTAATGGAACGACAGATGCGTTTCAACTGAAGAATGGTAGGAAGACAAGTTGGTTTGATTGTCATCGTCGATTTCTTCCCATTGGCCATCCTTACCGAAGAAACAAGAATTTGTTTAGGCACAAAAGGGTTGTGAGAGACACTCCTCCACCATATCTAACTGGAGAACAAATTGAAGCACAAATCGACTACTACGGAGCTAACGAAACAGTTCGTTGGGGTGGTAATTGGCATGTCCCTCGTAATATGCCTGATTCTTACGGTGTTCATCACAACTGGCACAAGAAGAGTATATTTTGGGAGTTGCCATATTGGAAGGATCTTCTTCTGCGCCACAACCTCGATGTGATGCATATAGAGAAGAATTTCTTTGAGAACATCATGAATACAATATTGAATGTCCCAGGGAAGACAAAAGACAACATAAAATCGAGGTTGGACTTGCCGGATATTTGCTCAAGAAGCGAGTTACATATTAAAAGCAATGGACAAGTTCCCGTTCCGATATTCAGACTGTCTTCAGAAAAAAAGTCGGTGTTGTTCAACTGGGTGGCATCAGAAGTGAAGTTCCCCGATGGGTATGTTTCAAATCTCTCTAGATGTGTTGAAAAGGGTCAAAAGTTCTCTGGGATGAAGAGTCATGATTGTCATGTCTTTATGCAACGACTACTGCCCTTTGCATTTGCGGAGCTACTTCCAACAAACGTACATGAAGCACTTGCAGGTTCGTAGTGTTTTATATCACAATAATTTTATAACGGTCTAGTTTGCAAAATAATATACGACTAACAATGTGTTTAATTGTTTTTGGAATATAAAAGGCATTGGAGCATTTTTCAGGGATCTGAGCACACGCACTCTTAAAGAAGAAGTTGTAGAACAGCTTCAGGAGAACATTCCCATCTTATTGTGCAACTTGGAGAAGATATTTCCTCCTGGATTTTTTGACGTCATGGAGCATCTAGCTGTCCACCTCCCATATGAAGCATTGCTTCGTGGACCTGTACATTACGGATGGATGTATCAGTATGAGCGAGCCATGAAATATTTGAAGGGAAAAGCAAAGAACCTCGCCAAAGTTGAAGGTTCTATAATTGCTGGAAGTTTGACGGAAGAAGTTTCTCACTTCACATCGTACTACTTTGCGTCAAAAGTACGTACCCGTAGAAGAGCTCCAAGAAGATATGATGATGGTGGAGTTGCGCCAACATATGCAGTTGCTGGTGTTCCAGACATCTTTAGCCAGATTGGACGACTCGGTGGGAAGTCTAAAGAGGTTTGGTGGTCGAGTGAACAAGACGCTCATAGTGCACACACCTATATTCTACTCAATTGCGAGGATCCATTGATGCGTTATTTTGAAAGGTAACATATATGGACACTTCAAAACACATATAATTAATTATATAATTGCAAGAGATTCATTCCTATGAAATGTGATTAATTTTACAGCCTATTTGTTTCTCAAGTCGAAGAAACATTTCCTGGTATATCCACAAGTGACGTAGACAAAAGGAAAGATCAGCACTTCATTAAGTGGTTGCGGAATCAGGTATTATAACTCAAACTATTTTTCATACATGATTTGTATTTTAATGTTCTCTTTATTTTTGCAGGTTGATTATGACGACGATGCAGATTATCCTAAGTGGTTACACGAAGTAATTCAATCTCCACTTGTAAAGGTCACCACATCACAGATGTATTTCACACGAGGCTACACTTTTCACACATATGAGTATGGTAGACAGCGGGCGACCAGTAACTATGGAATATGTGTGAAAGGGGAAACAGATTTCTACGGGATCTTGACGGAGATTATTGAAGTCGAATTTCCAGGGATACTGAAGCTGAAATGCGTCATCTTCAAATGTGAATGGTTCGACCCCGTCGTCAACAGAGGTGTTCGGTCTAACAAATTTGGTGTAGTTGATGTCAACGGTGGACGTCGGTACAACAAATTCGAGCCTTTCATCTTAGCTTCACAAGCAGACCAAGTTAGCTTCCTTCCATACCCTCGGATGAGAGATTCGGGTATAAATTGGTTAGCAGTGATCAAAGTTACACCTCGAGGACGAATCATCAGTGGAGAAGAACCACCATTGCAAGAAGAACAGATAAATGAAGTCGAGGAACCTGAACAAGAAGTTGATGACATCCTTCTCATTGATCCGCATAATCACGAATACGAAGATCTTACCGATGATGCCACAGACGAAGCTGTAGAAGACGAGTTTAATGAAAATGATGATATTTCTAGTGATGACGAGAATGTCGATGTATCCGATTGATGTATTTGATTTTGTGTAGTTTGTTTTATGAATAAGGTAATGTGAGAGTTTGTTTTATGAATAAGGTAATGTGGGAGTTTGTTTTATGAATAAGAAATTGTGGGAGTTTGTTTTATAAATAAGTAAATGTGGGAATTGTGGTTTGGAATGGAAATAAAGATGGGGTTTGGAATATATGAAGTAGAAGATAAGGAATATGGGGTTTTGGGGTTTGGGGTTTCGGATTTTAGGGATTTAAACGTACTGCTCGTTAATTCCTCGTAATTTGACGTCGAATGTACGACGTAATCCTCGTTTATTCCACGTAGGACAGAATCGTCGTAAAGAACTCGTTAGCTTACGTGGAAATAACGACGAAAGTAAAAAAAATAAAGAAAGCGAAACCCGTTAATTCCACGTAGGACGGAATCGTCGTAAAGACCTCGTAAGGTAAATTGACGTAAATACCACGTAAAGTAAATGACGAAGGAGGCACTCTTTAATTCCACGTAGGATGATTTCGTCGTAAACACCTCGTAACAGAAATCGTCGTAAAAACCTCGTAGACTTAAAAACTAGAAAAAAAGGAAAAGAAGAGAGACACCAGATTTACATGTGGCAAGACTTCCAGCAATTATAATACTTAAGTCTCGCCCACATAAATTCTAATATCTTCTTCTCTTTCTTTTTTTCCAAATATTTCTAATTTGGTGAAAAGCGAGACTAGCTACTTCGTCATAGTATAAAAACTAGAAAAAAAGAAAAAAAGAAAGATACTGGAATTATATGTGGCGAGACTTAAGTCTCACCCACATAAATTCTAATATCTTCTTTTCTTCTTTTTTTTTTCAAATATTTCTAATTTGAAAAGTATTTTGGTGAGGAGTGTGATTTGAGATAGGGTGTGTTTTGTGAGTTTGTGTGTGTGGTTTGAGAAGGAAAGTTGTGGGTATTTATAGAAAATAAAGGCTCGCTAATTCCTCGTAACTGGTTAACTCGTTAATTCCACGTAACCCATTTCGTCGTAAAAACGTCGTTAACGAAAACGCGGGCCTTTGTATTTCGTCGCTATTTCGTCGTAAATGAAAACGCGGGCCTCTGTAATTCCTCGTAAGTTTACGAGGAAATTACGAGGACAAGTAATCTTATATATATCCCGAGCGAGCTCGCTCCGTCTTTCCTCTCCACTTCCTCTCCACTTCCTCCCTAATTCGTAGCAATGGTAAGTCTCTCTAATTCCTCTCTAGTTTGATTAGTTTAGGATAGATTAGGTGGTTAGTATAGGGAATTTAGATAGGTTTACGGATCTTATGTTATTTAGTGTTGATTAGGTGGATAATGTTGGGAAGTATATTGTTCACGAAAATTTAAAAAATTAAATTTTTTTCTCAGGTTCGAAAAGGTAGACTTACTGCCCATTACAGAGAGATGTTCGGTGAGCCGGGTAGTCGTTTAGACCCGTCGTCTTCTTCAGCTCCCGGTTCTTCGGGTCAGGAGACTGTCCCCGAGACTCAGTACACTCAGAGAGTCATTGGATCTCCTTCTTCTAGTGCACCATCGGTTCCTCACGTGCCTCCCCAGATGGCTCCTCCTCCTGTGCCTCCTACGATGCCGGCACCTCCGATGCCCGCGGCCGAGATTCATCCCGATTTGATGGTGCCTCCGAGTGCTCCTTACTCGCAGTACACCGTAGAGGACATTCTCCGTCTGCCAGGCAGAGAAGGTTTACCAGTCATCGACCCCGACCGACCGGACGGAACTTTATGGTATGTTTCATTATTTTTTTATTCTTTTTAAATTCTTTTATAACTTTAAAAAATAATTTATATTTTAAATTTGTATTTTTCAGGTGGGGGATTGACGGATGTCTTGCATCGGACGTAACCGACACGATAAAAGGTTACTTCTCCATGCCACATCCGAACTGGAAAACGACGCCCCACTACGTCAGAAAGACGTGGTTCAAAATTTACGCTGTAAGTTCTATTAATTAAATATATATCTTTAAATTTTTTTATTATTTATATATATATTTTTTTCTGAAAAACTAATTATAAATTATTTTTTTCAACAGCAAAAATATAATTGGGCCTTGGGGATCACTGAGAGGGTGAGGAAGAAGTTTGTCGCGAAGGCGAAAGTTCGCTTGTTGGACACGGTCTCCAACTGGAAGGGTGACTGGATCGTGAAGGGGTATGAGCGTGGCAAACCCGCTGAGCTCACCACGGATGTCTGGGATGGCCTCATCCGATATTGGCGTCTTCCTGATTCCATTAGAATCGCCCAGTCTTGCTCTAACTCCCGTAACACAGTCGATGAGCACGGGAACGGGCCGATGCTTCACACTACGGGCCAAAAACCCCACGCCGGTGTCCGTTTGGAAATGGTAATTAAAAATTTAATTATATTAAATTTTTAGTATATTTTTATATATATTCTAATTAACAACTTTCTTAAATGTTTTTTTAGGCCAAAGAGACGGGAGAATTCCCGTCTCTTATGCAACTTTACGAGAGGACCCACAAGAACAAGGCGGGCCGATTTATAGATGGCAAGTCCGAGCAAATCTACAACGATTTGGCTGCTCGGGTTGAAGAACGCCAGACCCAGCTGACCCAACAGTCCACCGATGGATTACCCGTCACCTTATCCACACCTGAAGTGGATAAGCTTTACGAGGAGGTAAATTTTCTAAAATTTTAATTTTTTTAAATATTCATTTAATTTAACTTTAAATTTTTACTAACAAAATTTATTTTTTGTTTTTAAGGTTGTCCCTAAAAAAAAGGGACGGACGTTGGGGATTGGTTCCGTCAACGATGTTCCGAGAGCGACATCGTCTTATGTTCAGCGACGGGATGATGAAGTCTCTCAGCTGCGTAGGGAGTCCGAAGAGCTGCGTAGAGAGTCTACTCAGCTGCGTAGAGAGTCTACTCAGCTGCGATCTCGTATGGGTGGACTCGAGGGCTTCTTGGACGTTGTAGCGGCCACAAATCCGGAATGGGCGACTTTGTTGAGGACCATGCGACAACAAAATCCTATCCCAGGCCAGTCACCGACCGACGACTCACATGCCGAGGCGGATGTTCAGGCGAGGAGTGATGAATTCTACGAGGCGATTAACGACCACCCTTAGTTCTTTTTAATTTCGGTTCTTGTATTATGAATTCAAAACTTATTTATATATAAAATATTTTGGTTTTGATTTTTTTAGAATTTTAATTTTATTAATAATTTAAATAATTTAAATTATATTTATAATTATAATTTTTTATATTTCTATAAAATAATGAAACGAAGTAAATTCGTAGCTAATTTTGCGTCTTCTTTACGTGGAAGCTTAACGTGGTTTTTACGAGGAAACATTTACAAGGAAATAACGTGGAAATCTATCAAGGTTTTTACGTTTTCTTTACGTGGAAAGCTGTCAAGGTATTTACGTTTATTTACGAGTATTTATTTACGTGGGTTTTACGAGGAAAGTTTTTCGTGGTATTTACGAGGAAACTTAGCGACGTCCTTACGTGGAATCTTTACGTGGTCTTTACGACGAAATATCCTCCTTCGCTTTTACGACGAAATTATTTCCTCGCTACCTTACGACGAATTAGCGAGGATATATGCGTTACGACAAACGTATAACAACGAAACGGGTTTCCTCGCTAATTCGTCGTAACACTGCTTTTACGACGAAGTAACGAGGAAAACTGCTCTCGTAAAACTTGTGTTTTCTTGTAGTGTGATAATTAATTGTGGAGTGTCAAATTGTTGATGTCATCAGTTTCTCTCTCTATTACTGGCAACTTGAATTAAAAAGAGTATTACCGGATAGAAGTTGACATAATTGTTATGGGTTTTATTATGTCAAAATCAATGCTATGCACTTAATTTCCTTTTCAAATTTGGTCATTTGGCTAATTCACCTTTCATTTTTTTCCTCCCATTACTAATACGAAAAAAAAAATCTATTTTACTAAAAATTGATAACTAATATATATAACTTATATGAAAAATAACAATAGAATTTCGAATTTACTGTTTCAACGTAATTTTAGGTTTATAAGTTAGATCAGCATGCGCTTGATGAACAAACAAATGAATACTTCTTCTTTTTTTTTAAGTTAAAATCAGTTTTAAAAAAGTAGAAGTTTTCATCATCTCCAATTATTTTAAACCGTGATGATCTTGTGGTTGGATTTAAATGCACGAATAGCCACGAGACTAAATCACTAATGATTAAACAAACAAAAGCATATACTATAGTAGTAATATATGTAATAATATATTATATACTAAGAAAAGTCGCCACTCTCCTTGAGCATACCACCCCACCTACCTATACATATATGCCATCAAACTTCCACTTCTCCTCACACCAAAAACAATATTCCCTTCTTTAGATTCCCTCTTAACTAAGTAAACTCATAAAAAAAGAGAGAAACATAAACATGAGAACGATGGTTGATCTAGGAAAGCAAAGAGATCATCTTCACCACCGCATGCAAATAATAAACACTCCGACCACCGTCGATTGCGCTCGTGAAATTCGTCTCCGACGAACTCTACGTTCATTCATCGAATGCATGCTCCCATACTGTTGCACTTACCAACAACAACCTGCTCATTCGTACCAAAACGACACCGTTTCGGTCTCTTCCTCTACTTCCTCAGACCACTCCTCCTCAGACCACTCCTCCTCTTCCTCCAGCATCGTAAGTGGAACTTTCTTCGGGCACCGTCGTGGCAGAGTCAGTTTCTGCCTTCAAGACGCCACCGTGGGATCTCCGCCGCTTCTCCTCCTTGAGCTAGCTGTACCCACGGCCGCTTTAGCCAAGGAGATGGATGAAGAAGGTGTTCTACGCATAGCCCTGGAGTGTGACCGTCGTCGAAGTAGCAGCAGCAACAACAGTCGTTCTTCCTCGATCTTCGATGTTCCTGTGTGGTCCATGTACTGCAACGGAAGGAAGATGGGGTTTGCTGTGAGGAGAAAGGTGACGGAGAACGATGCCGTTTTGTTGAGGATGATGCAGTCTGTTTCAGTGGGAGCTGGTGTTGTGCCGTTGGATGAGGAGGAGCAGACGCTTTACTTGAGAGCGAGGTTCGAGCGAGTCACTGGGTCGAGCGACTCGGAATCGTTTCATATGATGAATCCTCGTGGTAGTTATGGACAGGAGCTTAGTATATTTCTTTTGAGATCGTGAGATATTGAGTAGTTTGGTTATACTATATTAAGATTCTTGTCAGCTTTCTTGTTTCTTTTTCTAGTTCATGTACATTGTATAGTAAATTTACCAAAAGACTAATATATGTATATGCAATATATCATATGTTTTCGTCTTTAAATTAATTAATGGAATTTTTGAGATTTAATTGGGTCATATACGTAACATGATCTGATCTATTCGTTAATCACTCGCTAATATTAATTGTTTTATTAACTTCAAATCAAATAAGAGCATTTTCAATATAACTATTTTTTTTTCTATATTTTAGACCATCTCCAATGATCTCCAATAATTTATTCTATTTTTTACTTTAAAATAGATTAACTCTATAATAGAGTTTGAGTTTGCTCCAATGGTATTCTATTTTAGAGTATAAAATAGAGTGATGAACAAAAAAATAAATAAATTACTCTATATTTGGAGTAAACCTATTTTTCACTCTATTATAGAGTGATAAATAGAGTACTATTAGAGAATTTTTTACTCTAAACTCTATTTTAGAGTGGAAAATAGAGTGAGGTTGGAGATGCTCTTACACTAAAATAAAATAACTCTATTATAGAGTTAAATTTGCTCCAATGGTTTACTGTATAATAGATTTACTTTATTATAGAGTGAAATATAGTTGAATGTTGTTTTTCTACTCCAAATATAGAGTAAAAAATAGCATTTCTCTATATTTCACTCTATTATAGTGTAACTCTATTATATAGTGAACCATTGAAGCAAATTCAACTCTATAATAGAGTTACTTTATAATATACTTACTCTATTTTAGTGTAAAATATAGAGAAAATAATAGTGTTCCATGGGAGATGATCTAAAGGCAGCTATTATTTTTACGATATATCTTGTTGATTTGGCTATCGTTTAAATATATTCTTTCCAACTAGAAGATTAAAACCTAACGGTATAAACTTGGCTACCCAACAACTGAAATTACTTTGATGTTGGCGATTTTGTACGATCTTAGAAATAACCTAAGCCGCAAACAAGATAATGAAGATAGTTATAATACTCATAGCAACATGCTTGAACTACAGTTTCAAAAAAAAAAACATGGTTGAACTAATTGCGTTTGGTTAATTTTAATCTCTGTGAATCTGCAATTCAGTGAAAACCTCAAAGAACCACACCACAGGCATGCCAATCACACGTACGGCGTGAACTTCAATGCTAAAAGCAATGTGCGATTGAGACCCGACAGACAACCACAGTATATTGAGGGTTTTGGTTTTAGCTTCGGTGCCTGGTTCGGTTCCAAATCAGTGCCACTGTCGGACCTCATAGCACTTTAGCTTTTGTTTTTGTTTAATTCCTTGTCTGTTTGATTCATTTCACAGTCAGTCAACACTCCCTTTTGTTTATTATGTTTTTTTTTGCTGAAAACAGAACTCTTTCCCTTTTTGTTATTAGTACAATAATTTAAGGTTTGGCTCGAATAACCAAGAAATCCTTATTATAATATGGACGCACGCTCTAGTCTGATTTATTTATAATACTGCGTTGTGTTGTTCAGAGAATGTAGACAATGACTTTCAGTTAGTCATGTGTATTACAATCAAAGAAAATTAGTATTCAATCGTGGATTATTCTCCCCCAGAAACCAATTAAATAAAGAACCATTACACTTTACACATAATACTTCAGAAAAAGAAATCAATTATCCTGTTGAACGATACCTACATTCAACGTACCAAAATATTGACTAGAAATCGATATAACTACATTATCAATCAAGAAAACTTATAAATGACCCACGTCCCAGAAAATGACAGAGGCATGCAATATCGTGATATCCAGCGAGGTATGTGAGATTCTTATCATATTATTGATATGTTCTTTTGTCCCCTCTTCGTGCGATATAGTACCGTTTGTCTGATTTTCTTGTTCTCCATAATTGATTCTCAAAACCCCTAAGATTCGTCGAGAAAAAGCTTTTAATTTTGTGATATATATGATTAAATAATGAGAAAAAAGAGAGAATAAAAACAAGGATCGATGCGAAGGTATACAGAAATAGGAGATGCACACGAGGGTACAATATAAACCCTAACATATAAACATAGAGCTCCACAACCCATCTCCTTTAGTCTAGTTTCACGTGTACTCTCGTCCCCATTGTTTCATTTTCTCAATTGGATATATATATATAAGGACATGCAGTGGCGGATCCAGAAAATAAATATTGTGGAGGCAAAAATATACCATACACTTCATTAAAAAAATTAATGTTTTATTAAGTTTGCAACAAAAAAAAAATCACCAAATATGATAAAAACTCTTACAAAATAACTCTACGCTCATTCATCTTTTGAAACCTTTGTATCACTTTCTCATTTGAAACCGAGTCAAGCAACTCTTTTTCAACAAAGCAGACCATACAATCACTTAGAAACTGATCTCCAATTCGGTTACGTGCAGTTGTTTTCACTAATTTCATAGCTGAAAAACATCTTTCAACACTTGCGGTGGCAACCGGCAAAGTTAGAACTAACTTTAAAAGTCTGTAGACCAAAGGATGTGCAATATGCTATTGAGTTTTCACCATCAAACAAGAAAGATCTCCAAGATTCTCCACACTCTTAAACCTTTCATCTCAACGTGTATTATCAATGTAGATATCAAGTTGCTGCTCTAGAGATAAAATCTCACCATAGGTAAAATCTTCTGGATATAACTTAGCTAATCTCATCAGCTTCTCCTTGTCAAACCCATAAAACGAATCAGTCGGGCTTAAAGCAGCCATACAAATAAGTAGATCAGTGGTTACCTCTGTAAAACGATCATTGAACTCTTGAATCTGTAAATCTAGAACTGTGCAAAAGCAATTAACCTTATAATGATGCATATTAGTTATGTTGCTTCTCTTTCTTGGATTCTTTGGATTAACAAAATCGTCTTCCATGATGAGCATTCCATCATTATGTTTCTTACAAAAAGAAGCAATTTTATCCATAAGCAAACTCCAACCATCATCCCTAAGCTTTTGCAGTTCTCTTTTAGTAGATTCCACCAGTGACATAGCATTCAAAATATCTTGATCTTTCTCTTGCAAAGCCAATGACAAATTTGCAGTGAGCCCCAAAATAAGCAACATTAGATGCAAATAGAACACACAATCAAATGTGTGAAAATATTTGAGAAGACCACAAGCTTGACGTTTCTGTAAGTCATCCATGCCTTCTTCTTAGACATACTCAAGAACTTTAATGGTAGTAGAAAATAATTCTTCCAACCTCAACAATATTTTGTGATGAGAACCCCAACGAGTATTTGCAGGTCTTGGTAAAGAACGTTCGTGATTCTGTCCTGTCCTAGTCTTAACTTCACCACTACTGATCTGTTTTTCTAATTCTTCACGCTGAATTTCTCGAAATTTATCTTGTCCCCAACAACATTCAACAATGTAGAAATCATATCAAAAAAGTCAGCAATGTCAAAGTGCTTTTTTGCAACTGCCACCACAACTAGCTGAAGTTGATGAGCGAAACAATGAACATAATATGCTGAGCTGTTTTCTCTAGCAGCCAATGATCTCAAACCATTAAACTCACCTCTCATATTACTAGCTCCATCATAACCTTGCCCTCTCACCTTTTTGATGCTCATCCCATATTTAGCAAACAAATCATCTATAGCAGATTTTAAAGCTAGAGAAAACGTTTCTTTTACATGAACAACTCCAATAAATCTTTCTTTGATTGCTCCTCTTTTATCAACAAATCGAAAAACAACGCCCATCTGCTCCTTATGAGAAACATCTGCAGACTCATCAACCAACAAGCCAAACACATCATGACCAATTTCTTCTAAAATAGCTTGTCGTACTTCTTCTGCAAATGAATGGACAATATCCTTTTGAATTAATGGAGAAACCATCTGATTATTTCCTGGAGCATTACTCAGAATGACCTTACTTATGGTTTCATTTTGTTCTCCTGTGTATTTCAGAAGCTGCAAGAAGTTTCCTTTATTCACAGCTTCTTCTTTTTCGAAATGGCCACGGAAAGATAATCCTTGTCGTAACAAGAATCTGGAAGCATCAATCGAAGCAGTTAAGCGAATGCGATACTCATTTTTCATCTTATCATCTTGCCTAAACAAAGCATGTACTATAGACTGATTTTGATTCATCAAATCCTCACATTTCTGAGCAGCAATAATATGAAAACTGTTGGGCGGTTTACCCATATGAGTACGCAATCTATCTGGCTTATTCCAACTATTAAACCCTTCTTTCACAAATGCATCACTTCCACCTTGCATCCGTATCTCATCTTTAAATAGGTAGCAATATAAACAAAATGTCCTTTCTTTTGATATACTATACTCTAGCCAACTACCATATTGATCAAACCAAGCTGGATTGAATCGTCTTAATGAACCACTTTTCAATATTTGTTTAAATGTATGACCATAAGGTTGACATGGACCTTTAGTTAGATATTTGCGTCTAACCTCGTCTCTTTGATGCGAAAGATACTCCATTATATCTTTTCTTTCACCAGGGTCAGATGGCAAATCTTCAATATCGGTATTATCTATTGGAGGAGATTTTCTTTTGTCTTTCCTTTCACCAAGGTTAGATGGCAAATCATCAGCTTTGGCATCAGATTCCGGAGGAGGTACTTTTTTGAAATATTTCTCCATTGAATTTAACTGTTAAAAAAATATATTTAGCAAAAATCAGTAGAAGAGTTTAGTTTATATAATTCTAATAGGGTGTTCTAAGCAAACCTTTACAACTCTGAAACATTAATATAAGAGCAAAAAAAATTACCACTTTTTCTTCACACAGAGACGATGAACGAGAAGATGAGTAGATTAGGATTTTTAATTTTAAATTAATTAAGTACTTTAACTATAATTAAGTAAAATTTCTAAAACAAAACATATTAACAATCAGTTTGTGCCTTCAAATTTCGTATGGGCTGTAAAGGAGGGGGCAGAAGAATATTTTTTTATGGGTGCAATTTTCTTTTTGTTAGAATAAATCTTAATAAAAAAAAAAATTCATGGTGGCAGCTGCACCCTCTCTGAACAACGTGGATCCGCCACTGAGGACATGTATGGTTTGTATTAGTATCACCCAACTCATGCACCACCACCCAGGTTTTAACGCAATAGAATGCATACTGTACTTAGCAAAAAAAAATCGTATGAGATGCGTATTATTAGAAGAAATTTTTATCATAATTAAATCACAATGGTAAGATATATAGTCATATTTACATATATCATATTTGTGACAAGAAGTCATGTATGCATGGTTTGTATGCATCCAGGTTAATTCATGGATGTGATTATATCCCGATAGAATGCATGTTGCCAACAAAATACATATGATATTGATTTTTATGAAATCGGATCTCCAATGATAGACGGTTTTAATGCAAATTAAGATAAAAATCCCACGTACGAACTTTCACTATTACTTTTTTTTTTGTCGCCGTGGACATTCTAAAACAAGAAGTCATATGTATTTGACCAAAAAAAACAAAACAAAACAAGAAGTTGTTGGGATTTATTAAGCTCATGTCCAACTCTATATTCTCTGATTAGTACGACATTGTCCATTTTAGGTTTAATTGACAAGCCCGCATGGATTTACTTTTGGTTTTCATCCCAAAAGGCCTCGTACTATTAGAGTTGGACATCTCTTTATATATTAAACATTTTTTTGTCTAATTTTCCAATGTGGGACTTAGTTTGTTATTTCATATTCTCTCCCTCAAACTAAGGATCACATTCATCTCGTGTCCCACAACTGATTTCCAAGATCTATTGACTTGATCTCTACCACACACCTCCCAATCCTAACTCGATGGGTCCCGTTCCTACTCGAAAGGTATTTTGGTCTTCTTGCAGATTTCTCGTCAACCGTTCTGATACCAATTGTTGGGATTTATTAAGCCCATGTCCAACTCTATATTCTGATTAGTACGATATTGTCTACTTTGACCTTAGGCAAGCCCGCATGGTTTTAGTTTAGTTTCCTTTCCAAAAAGCCTCATACTATTAGAATTGGACATCTCTTTATATATTAGACACTTTTTGTCTAATTCTCCAATGTGGAACTTAGTTTGTTATCTCACAGAAAGTCATATGTTTAGATTATCTTAGGTTCTGAATGATTTATCTGGTCATTAAACAAGTTATATGGTAGAAGATCACATGCATATCAATAATAGCATCATCATATTCCAACTTAGGAAAATAAAGAAAGTGAACATATTTAAATGAAAATTTATTTAGTCATTTCACAAAACTCATATTTGATTCGAACCATATGATATCGATATATGTTCTGCATTTTTTGGTAAAAAAAAGATAAAACATTTGTTATTATTTTATCAAAATTTTATATGACGACTAATAGAAATGAGAATAATAATAAACCAAATTCTTAAATATGGTGACGAAGAAATGCAGTGTTAAATTGGTCCAGTATATGGCTAACCATTTTGCTTTTCGTTTGTCACTTGTCAGATTTTCCGGCTCAAAATCTTTGAAATATATCCATCTTACACTACATTAAAAATACTTATAAAATCACCCATTTGCATCTTATAGTCAAAGTCCCAAAAGAAAGGGAATAAAGTAAGAGAATCTGATTATTTCAAGAAAATGTAATGAGGCATATTCCAATTCATTGTTTGGACTTTGGACTGTATCCAGTCTTTGGTAAGATAGTGTATTATTAACGCCCAAAGTAACAAACCGTCAGAAAAATAGAAAACTTTGAACAGTGGCGCATGGCGCGAGAGGAAGCCCATATTCACTATGGACCAAGTTTCAGAGATGAGTCAGTTCGGCCCGGTTCACTTGACTACGATTGTAGGTGGTGTCTGAACCATAATAAAAAATTATTTCCAATTGGTAATTTTTGGCTTGTTAATAATGAACCCCTTTTCTTAGGTTTTCTTGAGATGATGAGTTGCTTCATTTTTATTGGTAAAGAGATAATTATAATGTGCTGTAAGCATCTTTCATTCATTTATCGTTTTATTGGTGAAGGGATGATCATGATGGCTTTCCTACCATCTTTCGTGTTTATATAGACCCCATTGTATAATGATTAGCAAAGTAGGGTTACATTTTCCTTAACTATATTTGTCCTTGTATAATCAGTTTCTAGTGCATGGAAAGGTGCAACTATCTTAAATTCAGTGGAACTTCCACAATTTTTTGTGCACATCGATATTAAATGTCTAAGAGTGGTGCCAAAAGTAGAGGGCATTTAGTGGCCTGACCCAACGGACCACGTCGAAAATGAAACTCTATTTGGAAGGTTGTGTAATTTTGTTGTAATAACATTTGCCTCATCCTCACCAATCTCTTTCTAAGCATTTATTTGTTCTTATCCAACTTATACTGTCTTTATGCAAACTACCCAAAAATGAAACATTGGAGACTAGTTCCACTTTCACCATCTTAATATAGAATATTTGTTAATTCTTGATACTTCTTGTTAGATTCTGTACGATTTTACAAAGTTACTTGTTTTTTGTTGTTGTAACAAACGGACAGTTTACTCGAATGTACATGCCTTTTACCTGTCAAAGGTTGTTTTGTTTTACCAAGTCAAGGTTTGCAACTCTCTTATACTATCCTGGATGGTCGATGTCCATACGTTTGTCATCTGCGACCAAGAAACTATTGTGGAGTAATATTTTATGTCACATTGTCAACTCTTTTGTGGTTCTTGTTAAAATTGTCCCCACTTACCTAGTTGGTTTGAGATCGACGGCATTAATTGCTCGCTTTATGATTCTTAACCTATTTCAAGGAGTAATATCAGTGTGATAGATGTGAAAATGAATCATATACTACAATTATACTTACTAGATTCTTTCTCCGCGCGATGCGCGGAAAAATGTGTTGATAGTCGATTTTTAATTATAAGTTTCAACTTTTTGTTTGGAGCGGAAACATTGTATTTTCCAAAATATTTGGAAATTGGTGAATATCGAATTTATGCAATTGTTTAAAAACAAAAATAGTAGCTAAGTAAACATAAGTAATGTAAGAAAGAGATTAAGTCTTTTGAAGATCAGAAGTTGCGTTGTGGACCATAAGAAAGAAATAGCCTGAATTTGGTTAAGAATAACTTAAGTTAACTTAAATTTAAGTAAATACCAAGCTATGGTTATTTATATAAAAAAGATTCATATGTGGCATAGCTGGGTAAAAAACTTTGTGTAAGTCCTTCTTTATTTGATTGTATCATCGTTTGGTTGATATGTTGGCAACTGTAAATACGTGAATATAATATTTTATCAGAAGACCTTTGAAAAATGATAGAAGTAAAAACTACTAATTTTAATTAAAATACTTTTGTGGGGAGGAAAGCCATTGAATATTTCTTTGTAGACTATGTTTTTCACTTCAGCTGGTGGAAATCTTTGCTTTTTATGATCATTAATCCTGCTTTGCTTGTGACACATGAGAGGACCACATAAAGTTGATCATGAGCGAAGACCGGTTTAGGCAGATATAAGATGACCTCTTTTAAACTATGGCCTTGGCTTTTGTTGATTGTCATTGCATAACATAATCTGATAGGGAATTGCCGCTGACGTAATGTGAACGGTAGCTTTGTTTCATCATACAAAAGAACAATCCTCGGGATCAAGCCCTCTTTTCCAATGTGGGAGCCAGTGATAATTTCGGCCTTGAGCACGCGATCGCCAATGTGGGTTAGGATCATACGGGTACTATTGCATAATCCCTATTTTGATTTATGTTTCACAGCATAACTGGGGCACCAACTTTCAGAGTTAGTTTGTGCGATGGCAAACCTGACAATTCCAATGAATTTAGATACTCAACGGCGTATAATGTATCATTTTGATCTGATGTAGTATCTGATATCTCAAAGCTGTCTGAGCTGAAGTAATCTCTTGATACCCCGTCGGTCCGTGAGATGGTATAAGCATTGATTTCATCGACGTTTTCATTACGGGGTGTGAGTATATCTTTATCAGTGTAGGATGTCTGGGAATTTGTCAGTTTGTTGACCTCTCTCTATGCGGCATCAGCAACTCCTTTTAATGGGTCAACATAACTTTGAAGAATCAATGATTTATCGATAGTTATCATTTGTTCATGGTAGTCTTCACACTCATATCGCGATTCTAATTGTGGATGACCTTCCCCAACCTGAAGGAGCCAATCGGAGAACCACACAATGTTGTAGACATGTCACTGTTGTAGAACTGCAAGTTCTCTATGGAGCTTGTACGGGTCAAGTCCACTAAATGATCAACAAATAACATTTTAAGTTTATGAAAAAATTAACCCAAAAAATTAGATTGTATCCAATGATAAAAAAAAAACTATTTTAGAATGCATTTACAACCAAAAAAAAGAAAATAAAAGCTGGTAGTAGATGAGGAGGACGATGTCAAGAAAGAAGAGCATAGGTTCCTCACTAAGTAAGCATGACTGAGTGTTCTTATTTTCCGACAAAGAAGCTTAACTTATTTCTGAAGGAAAAAAGTCAGATTTTTGATAGAAGCCCGATTTTTTTTTCTATGGTTTGGTTTTGCTTAATTGTGTCTTATTTTCATTTGTATTGTTTTCTCATGAACTATGCCCAGGTTTGGATGACAATACTCTTTTGTAGTTTTGGTTATTATTTGACTTAACTTATCTACGATCATAAGATGGTTCGATTTGGCATAAAAATAACAGATTTAAATCATGGGCTATTTTAAACAGAAACCATGTTAACTAATTTCATTTATCATATTTCTGCTGAGATTTCATCAACGCCATTTGACAAATTATCTACAGACTTTTCTCTTGGTCACTTAGAAAACATTTTTAATATGTATAGCAAACCAAGTTTGCCTAGCTGTGAACTTAGTTATACCAATGAACTTAATTTCTCAACTGAAATAAACGAAGTAAGAAGCCCGTTAATATGTTGGTTTGTACTTCCTTTTGAGGACGGAAGACCTGTAAATGTGAACTCAATAAATCTAAAACCATAACAATGGTTAAATCATTTGTAAATTTATCAATTATTTAACATAAAAATAATCAAAATAAAATAGATTTCTGAACATTTCTAAAGTTTAATAACTACCAGTCTATTTTTCTGACCATTCTATATACAATTTCCTAAAAAATACACAACAAATTGTGAGTTTAAACCATTTTGAATTCATTGGAAAACAATGAATACATAAAATAAATTTAAAATTCCAAATAAATTTAGATTTTTCTATTATTTTGTAATTTATAAATGATTCTAATGTATATTTACAAATACAAATGTTAAGTTATAAATTCAAGCTATGCGCGGAATATGTTTTACGTGTTGTATATAACTATATTATTGTATATTTTCATTGAATATGTTTTGTGTTAACATTTGCAAGAGAAATGTATAAGAACGTTTATGGTTGTTAAGAATCTCTGGGCATCAAAGGATTATGTGTTAAATTTATTATGTTTGGTTTCGTTGTTTGAGTCAATATTAAGAGATTACGGCTTATAACATAGTATCTAGGTTGGATGAGGTTTACGTGGTCTTCTAGTTGTATGTTTTTATAATTTTGAATCCATAATTAGTTGCTTTAATGTGGTTGCTATATTTTGGGTTCTCAAGAATGGATTTGTAGTTCTTATGATTATCATTTGTAAGAATGTATTCTGTTCTAGATGATTGCATTTTGTAATGGTTTATGTTAGGCTAAATATGATATTGAAGAAGTGAGTAAAATAATGAAAATGTAAGGTAAAATAAGTAGTTGTTATTGAAGCTAACCAAAAGTTTCAGAGAATATGTAACCTGATCAGAATTATTTGTGGTATAAGAAAGTTTTATATGAGTATTGTTGGAGTGTGATTAAATTATATTTGTTATGTTCCAGAGAACTTCTTACCCATAAGATTTGTCATTTTATTTGTTATTGACAAAGTGAGAAATTAAGATGGCATGTGTGTATTTTCAGACGGTCATTGGCCGAGTTATATATGTTTTGTTTTCGTTTAATTTTTGTTTGCTTATAATATGTTTCTCTTAACATCCGATAAGTTGATTTTTTATAAGATTATAGTGTTCATAGTTAACAAACAGAAGTTGCATTTTTTTTATAAAAAACAATGGAATCGTTGAATGCGATGAGATTAGCAAAGAATAACTAATCAAAATACAAATGTATTAATTTACATGTTAGGTCATGGATTATTACTTGCTCTACAATTTATATGTATTTCTGATATGTTAATGTATCAATAAGTGCTGCTCCTGCATATATGTTAATAATTTAGTCAATCAAATTTTAATTAATTTTAAAATTCAAAAAGAAATGAATTTGTAAAAAAAAATTGAAAACATATTTTGTTTAGAAAACAATGAAAACATATTAAAAATAATTTTCTGTTTCTGTATGAATATATAAGATTATATATTTTATTCACTTAAAATAGTTAAGTAACTGATCTAAATTACTTAGGGGGCTACTGGTTTTCCCGCTACCACCCGCAAACGCAGCTTTTGCGGTTGGTAGCGGTTGTCGGCGGTTTTCAACAATCACTCAAATCGCTCTAAACCGCTTCAAACCGCTCTAAATCTCATCAATTCAAAAGCTGGCTCCAGCTAGCGTTTGCGGTTGCGGGAGGGTAAATTTTTTTTCTTTCTTTTAAAACAATATTAATACAAAAGTTAAAATATTTAATAAAAAATTAAAATTGAAATTATAAAAATATTAAAATATACCTATTATATTTTAATTAATATTATAAAATTTTATAGTAAAAACAATTTCAATAAATTTTCAAAAATTAAAATTATAACCTTCTAAATATAAATTTTATATTTATTATAATTTTAAGATTTTTGATATTTTTATAATTATATTAAATGTAAATATTGTTAATTTATTATTTGACTGTTACCGCATTAGGTAGTTAACCAGTCATAAGTCACCCGCAAACGCACCAATTTTTAACCACAGTACCAGTCGTACAAATCTCTTAAAATCGCTAGAAACCGCAACCGTCCGTATCCACAAACTCCCGCAACCGCAACCACTGCGTTTGAACCAGTCAGGCCCTTAAGTAATCACATTACAGAAAGATCCTAACATATTTTCCAATATCTTTGGGTTATATGCTATTAAATTATTTTATTAGTTTATTTTAATTTATTAATATTATGAATATTTTTGCATAATATTAAACAAATAAACTGTAAAACGGCTAAAAATGAGAAAAAAACAGGGACACAGTTTTGAAGTTTTCTAATATTATTTATTTTTAGTTATTTTAATAACGGTCTTTAATTGTAACTATCTAATATATATTTTATATTCTAATAAAACTATAGAAGTTTAAGATATTAATAAGGTACTGCCCAATTAGGTAGATCATAGATAAATGGTTTGGTGACGAAGTCTTAGTAAGATTATATTTTAAAATGAGTTTAGACAAAGATATTCTTTGAACCAAATGATATTGATAAGGTGTGCGCACATTTGAATCAGAAGAAACTGTGTAGCGACATGCATTGCTAAGCTCCTACCTGAGCTGGTGAGTGAGTACGAAGGTCTAGTTAGCTTGAAGAATCAGAGGAATTCAAAGTCCAATATGAGGGAGAGTGGCATCGGTATTCTAAGCAACCCTCTACTTACTTTCGTTTTATCTTATCTGCTGCATTTTTATGTTGGTTGAACCTGTTAAGAAAAACTTTAGGTCTAAGAAAAAATATGTCACTCCAGTGGGCTTCTGAGGTCATCTTCTCATTCTGTCTTCTTTACAGTTGAATATTTTGACATTAGATGGTAGTTTGATAATAAGATTAAAAAAAAGAACCATGACTCTTTTGATTGAAGAATTGGAGATGAGGCTAAAAACTTATATTTTCAGTTAGATTAAGTGATGGATTTCCTATCTTGATGGAGTTAAAGGGAAAGAGGTTGAGAGATAGTCACATAAATATTTAAGAGAGACTAATCGGCTGCTGCATTCAAAGCCAATACGTTTTGCAACGTACGCCCAAAAAAATCCATCAGAAGTTGATAAGACTTGATAAAACCAAGCCACTTCTTAAAACACGTTACAAACTCAGGAATAGCACAGGCAAAAACGGTGCCAAAGAATAGAAATTCTTTAACGCCGCCGGCGAGCATACAAAACATCATGAAAGCTCTTTCCAAATTAGCACCGTCTCTAACTGAGTAATAGTCTGAACCGTCCATAAATTTCTTCAAAGAGAAGTAGGAGCTCTCATCCTCATCTCAACTCCATCTCCTCACAGAGAATCTTTGCCATACACTTCCGACGAAGTCTGCTTCACACTGAATGGCAGCAGCAAATATTTTCGATCTCCATGTGGTTTGTGTTGAGCCAATGGTAGATAAGACAAAAACGATCAGAAGCGATTCGTAGTGTTCATCAGAAGATCTCGTGGCTAGGAAAGAGGAAGACAAACACACAAAAATTTGATCATTTGATAACACAAATCGAAACGAAGTGGGTATTATATTATTCAATCTAAATAGATTTACAAACCTGGTAGTGAGCATATGGGACTAACATTAGCATCATTTGTCAGGAAGAACACATGTTAAGTGCCAAGGCCCAGGGCCTCATACCTCCTGCGCTTAGCTTCAGAAAGCTCCAGCAAAGAAGCTCAGATGTTATACTTGAGCTAGTATTATTTCTTGAAGAAATGGTTCTGGAAAGTATTGGTAATCAGTGAGCAATTTTTCCTCATTGTTATTGATTTCTGAACATCATACTCAAGCTAGTTGATATGATTAAAGAAAACAGATATAGCTATTGCGACGTTATTAAAAAATTATTCAGCTTGCTACCTGAGTTTCTTCTTCCCAAGATCTGGTCGGCTTGGTCCTGGTTATAGAGAAGTGATTAACCCACACTGAGATCAATCCAGTGACGATTATTATTGTTTATGCAATCTTAAACCAATTCGAATAAAAAATATCGATTCAACTGAAATCGATTTAAGTAGCCCTAAATTCCGATACGGATATCAGATTAATAAAATCAGAATCGAATGATCTCAAACACACAATTGATGATTAAAGATAATTAGATTCAATCTGAAAAAACATGAAAACACAAAAGAGAAAACGTATCGAGACAAACACATGAAAACAATCAGATTCAAGTGTTATTTGGATTTGTGAGGACGATGCTTACGGTATGTAGACTAACCTCTTTATAGATGTAGATGCACCGCCTTGGAGAGTGCATTGACTGTGAAATCGTGGTAAGATTTGGTGATATAATGTGAACCTGATAAACATAATGAACATTTAATGTAAAACATTCAAGCATATCTCAAAAATAGAGATCTGAGATCGTGAAGAGTGAAACGAAGAAGACGAAGAGCAACGAAATGGGCTCCATGGGCCCGATTAACATCAACATTTTGAGGTAAAAAAAAGTAACGAAGCCCGCATTTCTAAGGATTTACTGACGTGTCAAAAATGTCTTTTCGGATTGGTTGATTATCCAATCCTATGTGGACAGCCTAAACGAGGCTCTTATTCCCCTTTTAGTATTGTATTGATATTATATCAGTATTTATTGTTTCACTCCTTATGATTTATTTAATTATCTCAGACTAGTTGAGTTTCAAGCACTGGACCAAGTGAGTGTACTAAAAACATAAGATAAGACTATGGAATTTATTAAATAAATGGAATTGTTAATAAGTCTTGATTATTTAATAATAATAATAATAATACTTTGGGATACGATCGTCTGAACTCCCGGGAAAAATGTCGGTTGCTCGCTTATTTTTTTTTCCCGGAAAGATATGATATATATATATATTTTTTAAATTATGTTTTTTTGGAGTCACATAAGCAGCAATAGTACTACTAAACGACAAGGTAAAAAAGGATGGAGCTTTTCGAGAAATGCTCTAAAACGTCTCAAAGGAAGATATACTGATGGGATGGGATGGGATGTCTAATTTAAATTATTATTGCTTGAGTGATGAATTTCTTCTACAGAAAGACAAAAGAAAGAAAATGATGGGTCTGAGTTGCCCTTCTCCTGATTGCTCTTCATCTTCTCCAAGGTACAACCTTTTTTCTTTGTTTACCTTTCTTCTCCCCAAAGGTTTCATCTTTTTAGTTTTAATGAGAATGGGTTTTGGTTACAGGAACTCGGAGAAGCAGAGTGTGATTGTTGCCTCACCTTCAAGATTCTCTTGCTATAGTGAACCGGTAAATTTCATTCCCCTTTTCAAAAAGCAAACCTTTTGGAGATTGTCTTAATCTGCTTTAGGACACTCCTTTTGGTTCCAAAAAGTCACATTTGTCTGTGTACATTTTCAATGGCAGTTTGTATCCATTGAGAAGAGATTACTAACTCATAAGGATTCTCATTGCAACGTAATGCCAAAGGTTTGATCTTTTGTAATGAAACTTGATAAGATTCTTTGTTACCAAGCTCTTATATGTTCTGTACTTTTGTGTACAGTCTTCAGAAGATTTGAGGAAGGAGATTGCTTCACTTGAGTTTGAGATTCTGCGTACGGAGCAGTACCTGCTCTCTCTTTACAGGACAGCTTTCGATGAACAAGTTACTTCTTCTTACTCTCCTCACACTGAAACAAGCTTAGTCTCCAATCAGTTTTGTCCCATATCCGAGCAGTCAGACCTCGCCGGTGTCCTCAGCTACCATTACCAAGCTTCTCCGGTCTCTGAACGTTCCTCTTCGTGTCCTAAGAGTTTCCAAGCCAGCTTAAAAGCCTTTTCCGCAAGAGTAAGTAACCCACATTGCAACAAACCATTTAGCATTGTCTTAGCTTGCTAAACTAATATGATGTTTGCAGGAGAAGACGAGATATGTTTCTGGTAACCACACTACTCTTGGAGATCTTCTAGGCTCGTCTCACATCGTAGATGACACCGTGAACCCGAGTAGGCTCTCTGAAGAAATCTTGAGATGCATATCTTCAGTGTATGTTACACTCTCCACCAAAGCAAAAACCAGTTCTTCTTGTCTTCCGCCTTCTCCTTCACCTTCTTCATATGTCTCTTGGAACCCATGTCTTGGGGAAATCAAAGAAGCAGACGTTCCACGTGGCGTTGTAATAGAGTCTCTGAAGCTTCACCTGGATGATAGTAGTTTCAACCACGCAGCTCTTATGCTCCAAAACTTCAGGTACATTATATACATATTTTTGCCTGTGGGAACATTTTACAAATGAATCTAATATGTTTTACTTCAAATGGTGTGTATGTATATAGATCACTAGTTCAAAAGCTTGAGAAGGTTGATCCAAGTAGATTGAAACGAGAAGAGAAGCTTGCGTTTTGGATAAACATTCACAATGCCCTCACAATGCATGTAAGCAAACATCTAATGGATAAAGCTTCAATCTTTTTATTAATTCTCTCTTTCTTGCAGGCTTATTTAGCCTATGGAACTAACAACCGCGCAAGAAACAACTCTGTTTTAAAGGTTTGGTCTTTCAATCTCCTAAAGACCACAATTGATTTAACCTCTTTGCTGTTTACTTAAGCCACTACACATGTCTCAGGCAGCTTATGACGTTGGAGGCTACCGCGTAAACCCTCACATTATCCAAAGCTCAATCTTAGGCCTTCGCCCGCATTTCACACCACCTGTATGCAAACACACATACTCTCTCTCTCTTTTGGTTTGCTTCATTCCGTAACACTTGTGCTTGACATTACTGTAAAAAAAAACAGTTGCTGCAGACGCTCTTTTCGCCATCAAGAAAGTCGAAAACTTGCACTGTCAAACACATTTACGCCTTGGACTATCCAGAGGCGTTGGCTCACTTCGCTCTCTCTTCAGGGGCTTCCACAGATCCTCATGTATGTTTTCTTTTAACCAAACACTTTGTTGTATTCACAATCTTTTAAAGTTTATAATGATGTTATCTCAGGTTCGGGTTTACAAGGCGGATTGCGTGTTCAGAGACTTAAGAAGAGCGAAAGAAGAGTTTATAAGAGACAACGTTCGTATACAGAATGAGACAAAGATAGTGTTGCCTAAGATAGTTCATTACTATGCTAAAGATATGTCACTAGACGCATCTGCGCTCATGGAGACAACGGTGAGATGTTTGCCTGACTCCATGAAGAGAGTTGCTCAGAAACTGTTGAAGAAGAAGAGCAAATGCATCGAATTCTCACCTGAAAATTTAAGTTTCCGTTATGTAATCATATCAAGACATTGATCATCATGTAATGTAAAGCAAAAAATGTACATTAAAAACGTCACGTAGTTTTCATTTTACAAACTGAAAGTTGAACTACACACCGTTTTGAATAATACATCACATACTGTAGTTTTTATCTTACAAATGGAGAGTTGAACTGCATGCCGTTTTGTATTTCAACATTGTCACACGAATAATTCAAGGCCCAGAAGGAAAGTAAAAATGAGTGGCGATGATGGTGAAAGGCTTTTGGTTTGGGATTGGAGTAGGGATCTTGTCGGCCATTGTTGTTTTCGTTATTGGGCTTAGAGGAGGAGCTATGCAGAGCTCGACGATCTTCTTGTCTGGTGTCAGATCGGTTCTCACTCCAGCCACCGAACGAGGTTCCATGGCGACATCCTCTAACGGTCCTAAGTGGGCTCAGAAAACAATCACGCTTCCACCGCAACGCCGTGGATGTCATCTTATCACTCCCAAGGTTTCTTCTTTTAGTGTGTTTTCAGCTATGGGTTTTGTGGATTGAGTTAATAAAGTTTTGATTTTGAAACAGATTTTGAAGGAAATTGGACAAGACTTGTCGGGTTTTAACTGTGGTCTTGCTCATGTCTTCTGTGAGTGTTCTTGTCTTTGTAATATTTCTCAAGCTTCTATTTGAACCCTTGATTGAAAGTTTGGATTTTTTTTTTTGGCAGTACAACACACAAGTGCTTCTCTTACAATCAATGAGAATTATGATCCTGATGTTCAGGCTGATACTGAGACTTTCCTGAACAGGATTGTTCCTGAGGTATATTATATTTAGCTGCCTTCTCATTGTTACTCATCTTGGTGCTTAAGTTGTTGATCACTTTATTTTTTTTGTTTTTCTAATTCAGGGGATTTCAGCTCCTTGGAGGCATACCATGGAAGGTTTGTTTACATGAAACATAGTCATAATTTAAAACGCATTGATAATCAAAAGCTGTTCCTTTTATCCTCTGATTTTGTTTTTCAATTCATATGAAATCTCTCATGTGTTTTGAGAATTGAATTGTGTACATTATTATTGCAGGTCCAGATGACATGCCAGCTCATATCAAATCATCAATGTTTGGATGTCAACTCACGTGAGCCTCCTACTATCTTATGTTTTTTAGCACTATTTATTGTGTTAGATTGTGGGGGTATTTTCACATGATAACTGTTTTGATTGTCTCTGCATGCAGAATCCCAATAACAAAAGGCAAACTTAACATGGGAACTTGGCAGGTATTCAATTTCTCCATCTGACACTATGCATTACTACTTTCACATGCTTTTCCATGTTTCCTCTCATTTATGGTGGTTGGATTGATTGTAAATGGATCTTTATTTCTTTCAATAGTACCATTGTTTTCAGTGTATATCTTCCACTGCTCTCGTTTGGAACTAGTTATCTCATGTTAAAAGTTTTCTGTGCTGCAAATGTTGGGTTTCAGGGAATATGGCTGTGTGAACACCGTGATGATCCGACAGCACGCAGAGTTGTAGTCACACTCAATGGGATGTAGAGACATCGCTTCATGTTTCGTTACCTCGTGTGGATTTAACGGTCTTTTAATGAAAAGTTACCCTTTTTCTCTGTGAGACAATGCTCTGAGTAATGTGCACATTCTTGTGTTTATTGCATCAGAAAAATTTATTAGTTACACCAAACCAATCAGGAAGTTAAAGAAATAAAAATAAACTGCAGAAACAATAATCTGGAACAAACAAACACATGATATCACTTTATACACAAATCAAGAAAAACATCAGTTTCATTTGATTGTTCAACATTCACAAAAACCAAATGAAACTGATCTGAATTGTTTCATCATACAGTGACAGTGCTATAAAGAACAGAGAATTGAACCTTCACATGTAAAGTTTATGCCAAGAAACAGAAGAATCATATTTCTATTAGGAAAAAGTATGTGCTCTGCAGAGGAGAGAGCATCATATAAAGGTTCTTTGAGATAAAGCATAACAAGGGTACATGATGGGAGAATGAGTAAGAAAAAAAGAATCAACACAACCTTTTGTCTTTTAAGAGATTTTTATTTATGATTTGTTACCTCCAAGCTCCATGTCTTCTAAATTCATATGTTCTATTCCTTCCTTGAGAAGCCTAAGTTCATCCTCTGTCATACTGTTCTTACCGTGCGGTGTGGCTTTCGGCTTCCTCTGTTTCTCCAACTCAACCGCCCAGCTGTAAATCACCATTCCCACCACGGCTATGATCATCCCCGCTACGTTTTTGACCGTCATCTCCGAGTCAAAGAGCACCCATCCTAACGTTAGGACGCAGACTGTTTTCATGTGACCAAGAACTTGGAAAGAGGTAGCAGAGAATCTCCCAATGCAGAGATATTGACTTATGTTGCAGAAAACCGCCAAAGCGCAAGAGAGAAGAATGCACAACTGGGGACATAGTTATAAATTGTTATACAAGAGTTGGAACAAAGTAAGGTGTTTTGGAGACTTTAGATACTTACAATGGCACCATAAGACATCTTGTAAGTAGAGATGAATCTGCCGGTCAAGAAATAATCAACAAATGGACCAAAGATGAGGAGAGAAAGGGCTTGGATTGGAGCAGTCTTGCTCAGCAACTCGAAAGATCCTATTGAATATTTCTTCTGCAGTGAACCTATTGACTGTTTCCACAGAGATGCAAAGATTAAGAGGACAGAATCACTATCAGATTGCTACTTATTTTCGAGAAAAAGTTTAGAACTTGTTGAGAATCAGATTGGTCATAATCAGTGATGGTGAATATCACTTACGATCTGCTGGAGAGAAGTGGAGAAAACGGCAGTGGAAGCACAGATGAAGCCTTTAGCATTAACCTTAACATCAGTAACAGTACAGATACCAACACCAACAACAACAACCAAGACAGAGGCCTTGACTTCTCTGGAGTAATGCTTGTTATGAAGAACCCATTCCATCACGCAAACAACAGGAATCATGCTCAGTTTCGATATCTAAATACACACACACACACACAAAATGGTTATAAACTAAAATCAGCAGAAAAAATATAAAATAAAAAAGGTTAAACCTGGTAGAAGCCAACAGAGTTCAACATGAGGCTGAAGTTCATAGCGGCGATGGAGATGTTAGCAACGAGGGAGAACCAGAGAAGCTCCCAGAGAGGAACGTGTTTGGATGCTGATAAGCCTGTGGCCTTGGAGACGAGGCCGACGAGAGCAGTGAGTGCGAAGTGGAATCCAGTGAAAGTTGTCGCTGATGAAAAACAATTGAATACAATGAGATAAAAGAGAGATGAACGAAAATGTAAATGAGAGAAGAGATGGAACCGAAGGTGAAGGCGAAGCCAGAAGAGGACATGAGCTGTTTATTGGCCATGATGATCCCTACGGAGCTCGTCACGTTCATTGCCCATGCACCTACGTTTGATACTCCCGATGCCTTCTTCTCGCTCTCTCCCTTCTCCATCTCCTCCTCCTTTATTTTGGTTCCACCAGTATCAGATCCGGGAGGAAGATGATGATGATGAGATCTAGAGAAGAAAATCGATTCAGAAACACACAAAAGACGTCTCTCTTCTTCTTGTTCTTCTTCGTCCAGTGGGCTCCACTCTCGTGGTGATGGTCTTGGCTATAACAAGTAAGCATCATCCGCCATTCTGATCCCTTTCCTCGGCGCTTTTCGCATTATTATTATTTATGAATTAATTAAGGGAATTACTTCTCTGAAATTTGCATGTTATAAAAATAGACGCATGTCGTTACTTTACGTTAGGTTTGGTCTCTCATGCTTCCGTTTTTGGAACATTTGTTGTTAATTTCATCTTCTTCTAACGTCATGCTTTAATTTCTCATAACGTCGAAAAATAAAACTTAATTTCTCTTAACGTCACTATTATACAGTTTTGTAATTCTCAAATTAAATGAATAAAATTTCGATTGGAAACATTCCTCAAATAGTCTGTTGACTTGAACTTCTATTTCATTAACCAAACAAGTAACAAATTTTACTATTAGTTATAGTATTTATTTTATTTTTCAAAAGCCAAAATAGTAACTTGTAAGAGTTTTTTTTCTTCATATATATGGTCTTGTTCCTTTATAAACGCTGCGACCAATGGCAGCGGCAGAAATAAAGCTATGACGGAAGTGAATTTGTTGATATATAAACTAAAAACAGTCGCTAAGGGATTGTCGGAGACGGAAAAACGGATTTGCCTTGCCGTGTCTCTAATAATATCTAGTACTCAGAATATGATCTCCAACATCATCTTAGATATAGATAAAATAAAAAAAATAGAACATTGTACATTGTCAAAGACGAGAGTTTATGTTGTTTTCAAAGATCAAATCATTTCTTATCCTGATAAATGTTACCACCGCCAGTAAATACACATCTATATATGCATAAAGGCTTGAAAATTTGTAATATTAGATGACCTTTCACGATCTCTTATCTTGAATCAATCCTTTGCCAGTTTTCAAGAGCGTCTCTGCGCTCCCGGAGGTGGCGCAGGCCTTGGGAAGTAATAATTGAATTGCTCTTCTCCAAGCTTCGGTGCTTCCACATATGGGCTTTGCGGTTCCTACATAAATATTGCATTTCATCAGTTACAATGGTATCAACACTATCTGTAAAAGAGACTATGACTCCAACAGTGTGTTCCGTCTAACTAACAATACAACCAACATAGTCAGTATTATCTCTTGATCTCTCATAAATCATAAACCTAAGCAACTCTTTTGACCAACACATCATTTTGACAGCTACCGTAAAATCAATCTTGAATCTCTATCACATACAAACATGGAGGTATGTGCACATAGTTTGTGTTGTAGATGGAGTGGATAAAGAGGAAGGAGATGGATGTACCTGAGGCCCAAATGTAGAATGTGATGCTTCATCAGCTTTTGGTGCATCACGGTCTTGACCATTTCCGTTTATTTTGTGAAGTTCAGCTCTTACTAATGGATCACTCTCACTGGCTATCTTGTTTTTCTACATGACGGGAAAGTTAAAAGGCCTTTTACATCAGTCTTTCCCTCTTATTTCTCAAATGAATATATTTGAACAAATATGCGTTATATTCTTAAAAAGAAAAGGAAAAACAAATTTACCTGGAAGATCTTCCCCAAAGTTTTTAACCC
This sequence comes from Brassica napus, assembly GCF_020379485.1. NCBI lineage: Eukaryota > Viridiplantae > Streptophyta > Magnoliopsida > Brassicales > Brassicaceae > Brassica > Brassica napus. The sequence goes on from NC_063439.1 coordinate 9,058,887, forward strand.
CTTTGCCCTTGCACGAAGCTCCTCTCTCTTGGCAATGGGATCTTGAAGAACCTGAGGCAGAAAACAGAAACTCATAACGTCAATTACAGCAAAGAAACTCTACCAAGGTGACACAGCAGCCAAATAGCTAGGCATACCAGTTCACAAACACGGGAGATGGTGCTTTCGATATCAGCAACATTGAGTTTCCACAGAGAATCAATCATCACTTTCTTATGTGACTTCATGTACTCTTCAAGTTCCTTCTCAGTATAGTTTCCTTCAGCACTTAGCTGCCTTTTCATTTCCTCTTGCAGCTGGAATAAAGCGTATGCGCCTAGGACGATAGTGAACAGCCAGAAAAGGAAAAGTCAGTCCAAGTTCTAGAAAGCTTGGAAAGTATTATTGAGGTTTATTTTTCAGCGGTTGACTTAGATGTTCTTTATGTAAACGGATTCTACAGCTTATAGCCTTTCTTACTAAGTCACTAACCTGTTGCAGCTGTTACTTGGGATTTGATCAAGTGACCTTTCGTCCTGAACCATTCAGCAACAAATGGTACACCAAGATATATAGCTTTCTTCCCAAGCTCTTTCGCCGCTTGTCTTACATAAATATACCCGATCGTATTCAGCATTTCCACACCGTATGCTGTTGAAAAATAAATACATAAGGAGGTAACTCTGCTCTGCTTATAGATCACGGATATGGCATTGACTCAAAGAGAAAGCAAAAGGGGAACAAAACGATACAGTTACCTGCATTAGAGAGTCTTGTAACTTCAGCTTCAGCATTGCTAATAAATTCGTCTTTGTTGGTCACATATAGGTAGAGGCGGTCCTTGAGAATATGAGCAAGCTTGTCTTCTCTTTCTTTCTGAACAGCCTGAAGCCAAAACCAAATTCGACCACAATTTTTAACCCTTCTCATAATCTCAACTAACTTTCTTAGTAATAGATGTTTAATTGTTTCGATAGAGAGTGAGAGGAGTTGAGAAAATTTAGTTGAAAAGTTTACCCTCATTTTATCTACAATCTTTTTAGTATCAATCTGATCTCCTTCGGAGAGAATATCAAGTGAAGCCATTGATGCCATAGCAAGCTGCCCTATGTATTCTTCAAAAAGTTCACTCCCAAAAAGCATAGCAAATATTGCCGCGGGATCAATGATCTCACTGCAAGAATCAATGATGAAGATCCATGTCACCAATCTCCACATGATGGGAACTATCAAAAGAGAGAAGAAGAAGAGGAAAAGACACTAACGTGGAAACCCCAGACTTCCCATATGTGTCATATGCCTGACGTTGCCCTGGATCACTTAACACTTGGTAGGCCTCTCCCAGCACCTGTATAAGAACTCACATTTTAAAAGAACTCATCCAAAAAGGACTCGCCAAAGCAGCCCACGAAAGACAAAGAATACTGAGAGCATTGTGGATAGTACTATGCTGATCTCTTGGATAATCTCATATTCCTCAAAACTTTTATATCGTTGTTAGTTCTGCTGATAGCCTTTTTTGAGTATGTTAACAACTATACCACGCAAAAAAAAAAAAAAAAAAATCTCAAATCCACTCTTAAGTTGCCAAATAACTAATTTCTCCTAAGGATGAAAAAATTCAAAAGCTTCCGATGCCCTCAACAAACAATGAGATGAAACTACAACCCTGGTGCTGATGCACAAGTGAGCATGGTCAAAGCATATGATACAACATGCATACAGCCACTACATTATTTCCCAAACAACATATGCCTAAGAGTAAGAGATAGTAGATACTAACTCAAACAAAAATTAAAAAAAACAGAACTTGCCTGGAAATTATGAGCAGCCTGAGGATCATTGGGGTTTTTATCTGGATGTACTTGGCGTGCCTGTACAAGCATTAGATAAACATTTAATCATTACAAACTCCATAGACACTGACCTCTCAAATTCAAAGACCAACAAGAAGCTTATAGTCATCAAACTAGAAAACTACTCTAAAGCCGTAAAAAAAAAAATCATCACTTTGTAAACTAATGATCGCATCTCATGAGAACTCAAACCACCCCAAAAAAAATGACCTTGATGTAGTAAGCTTTCTTAATCTGGGCCTCCGTAGCTGTGGGGCTAACGCCGAGCACGTCGTAGTACTCCGTCTCCTTCACCATTATTGTTTATGATTCTCCGATCACGATCTGTACCGTCTGAATCTCAAAACAGTTCGATCAAAACGAAGCTCTCAATGTTTCTTCTCTGGTGAGTCGCGAAAACACACCACGTGCCCGCCTATTTCAACTCAAACCGCTTCTTTTAATTGACCGTTTTTTTTTTGAATTGGTCTCTTTCTTGGACGTTTCTATTCGCCACGCGTTTTCCCCGTCAGCGTCTGTCTACTTTTTTATTTTCATTTGTCTTAATCTTTTATCTTGCAGATTAAGGAGAGCTATTTTAAATAGGGGAAAGAAAGATTACAAAGTTTCTGTAATTTATCAGATTTAATTTGTTTTAGGTTAGTGTCTACTTTCTGATTTTGCCTTTGTGACATGTCGTTTGAATAAAAGTGACAGGACTGAATACAAATGACCTTTACGTTTTTCTTTCTTTGCTTTCTTAACGAGGGATATTCCAGACCTATAGAAAATCCGGACTAATCTCCAATAGAAGATGCAATCTACGAATATGTCTTCTGACCAGATATACAAATAGACCCGAAAGCATAAGTTCATATCCGTGTGGTGTCTAGAGACATTATGAAGTAGTTTCCTCTGCAGGATTCGAATTCACAACATGGGTGCAGAAAAGTACCCGTCTTTACCATTGAGCCATGATGTTCCGGACAATGACCTTTATGTTTTTATGAAAGTTTTATAAGGTTTCTAGTTAATTCCAAGAGCTTTCTATATAGTCAGTCACTTTCAGCTTAAGTATTTACGAGTTTTTCATGCCTCTATTAATGTTGTTGCTTTTGTTAAGAAAATGCATGCATCCATCAATATTTTGATTGATGGATATATTCAATTTGAAAATTCATACTTCATAATATAATAGTTGAAGACGAACGAGATGGATATACTCAATTTGATGTTTCAGAGTTCTAAGAAAAAAAAGACAACGAAAGTTCACATGTAGTTCTCACATATTCTACAAATATCCCTACAAATATCGTCAATATGATGGGTGTTCGAACTAGAATTAGTGATAATTAAATGCATCAACAACTGAAAGCTGATTTGGTTGAACATATATGGCGTAAATTTGGACGTGATGAAGGCAACAGCTGAGTTCAGATGTTTCTTTCAAATTATTCTCGTTTATTTTATTAATCCTTGTTTTTATATTTCATTTTAAAATATATGCTTAAAATGTTATATTTTAATATGTTTTATTTAATAAATAAATTTTATCTTTAAAAAAAAGGTTTTTTTTTAAGAAACCCCTAATTAGAAACTCCCACTGAAGCAAGAAAATTAGGTGACTCTTAACTAAAGTTCTTAACTAAAATTAAATACTAAAATAGTCATTAAGAAACCTAATGGATTTCTAGGGTTAATCATGCTCAGTATCTATCAATTTTGTAGCCAAGTAATATTCTTGATTTTGTTAAAAGGCTGTTGTACGGTATTATTGGAAAAAAAAATCATAATAGAACCACATTACGAAAGAGTGATAGACCCTCCTATTTCTCTTTGCATCAAATCATAGAATCATAATACTGATTCTGATAATTAATCATATATTAAATGATTCTTGCAATTCCTGTAAACACCACAAGGAACATAAAAATCTAGCATGTGCATTTTGGGCTTGTTAACTCAGTCGAACATCTCTCAACATTCAGTGTGGAATGAGCGTACGTAAGCTAAATGATGTCTTTAATAAGCCACTTTCGTGCACCGTATACTTTTTAAATTATGTTTGTATGGTCGCATGGGTTAGACATCACAAAATGCTTGTTAATTAGTATATTTCTGTATAAGCTACTAACTAAATGCGATACGCGCGACCACGCCTCTGCAACGACTGATCAACAAAACATTATTTGAAGAATCCATGTTCACTTTTATTTTGAAGTCATGTTATGAAGAGTTTGCGAACTAGTACTCTTTGTATTTTGCGCTTTAGAGTTAACCACGTTGATTATTTAAAATTTTGAACGTGACGTCCATGAAAAGAAACGGCAAGAGATTTTTGGGGGTTTGGCCGAAGCTCGCGTTTTGTCATGTAGTACTTGTCGTTTTAGCATAAAAAGCTAAACACAAATACGACGAGACGTGTGAACGAAAGGCTGTGCGGTTCGTATGGTTTTAATACAAAAAGGAAAAGCTAGACGATGCTTGTGCCATTTGTTTATTCCAGTTACAAGCTTCATTTTCTCGAAACACTTCAAAACTAAATAGAAGTGAATACAAGTATCAAACACAACATACCAACAAATTCATGCAAAGACAAATATCTCGATCTTAATTTTGTTATTTTGTTTGTTCTTAAGCAGAATGTTGGATTTTGTTAACAGTTATGTTTGGAAGCTAATGGTTTTAATCAATATGATTTAACTTATCCACCGTCCATTTAACTATTATAAAACCAGCTAGGTTTAACCTAAATACATTAGGATCATCAATTTATTTGTGTATTTAAAAATAATCAGTTGGTTGTTGTGGTGCAATATATTTGCTCTACCGATATATGCATAAATTCTGTTACTCTATAATTTATACTATAATTTTTCAAAAATTACTGATGATTTATATTATAATTTATACTATAATCTTTCTCTCCATTTCTTAAAGATTACAGCAAAAGAATTTCAAGAAATGGAGAGAAAGAAAGACATTCACTATCCTCATTTTCTTATGAGAAGATAAGATTGTAATTGATGCCTATGGCCTATAAGATATGCGTATAATTTGCATCCAGCCCATAAAGTTGTGTCGAGAGTTCAAAAGTAATTGGTTATATTTCTATTTTCGTTTGATTAAAGCGAGAAACAAGAAGATGGAAGATAATTGTACAATCAAATGAAAAGCAGGGAACATTTGGGGTTAAATCACAGGCGTAATGATTTAAGAATAATAATCACCATCATTATCTCGTTATATAATTCTCACTTTACTACTTTTTCTCTTTGTTTTTTTAATGTATCTGCTTGTAAATTTTTGGTTAGTTCACTTTTACTGTAAGTTTTTTTACCAGTAGAGCATCATTTCCCGTGATAAAAATGATGCACCTTTTCTATAACCCTTTATTGATATTGCCTCTAACTCTCCTGTAAATGACCTGTCTAACTGTCTTCCAATCTTATTCTTGAACTAATAAACCATGAGCACTGTGTAAGTTTGGTCCAAACAAAAGATTAGTCAATCGGATATTTTTATATAAATGTCTTTTTTTTTTTAACACTGAAAGTTTCATTCATATTTGAGGGTTTAAAATCCAAATAAGGACAAAGCCTCCACAAAGGAATGTAGAGTTTAAACTAGAGAACAAAATGAAAACCCAAACAAGCAAAATAAAAGGAAAGCAACTACCAGTAGATAGTATTACAGCAACATCTCAACATAAAAGGAGAGAGAAGAGGAGACTAGGAGGAATCAAGTCCCGACTCCTGCGATATTAAGGTCTGAAGCCAAGAGGGGCCACCAGAGCCAATATAAGACTGCAGCCGTTGATCCCTCGTCACACTGTTCGCAATGAAGGCGGCCACCTTATTACTCTCGAACAGCACAAGATCAGTATCCCACTCAGAGAACCCATGGAAGCGCTGCATGATCATATTTATCAAAGGATTTAGTCCAGGAGCAGGGTAGATGAGGAAGGCCTCTCTAAGGTAAGGTGAAGAAGACTCGAAGATAACTTTATCAACACGCAGATTAGCCATGTCATCCAAAGTCCATAGTAGAGAGAGAAGATCAGCCTCCACAAGGGAAAGAACGTCTGCTGTGCAAGATGGCTTTGCCATAGCTATCCCTTACTATCCAAGCTCCACCGCACACACTAGTAGGGTCCAACCATGAAGAAGCAAAGTTACACTTAACCCACCCAGTAGGCGGCCTTATCCATTGCCTAGCATCCTGAGCTACTAACACCTGAGAAGTTCGCTGTGCCGCTGAAGCCTGGAGTTCTCTCCATACTTCTGCTTCCACCAGTGCTTTATCCAAGACAACAGCAGGGTCCAAGCGTATGTGCTCAAAACAAAATGCATTCCTTGCTTTCCATATCTGCCATAGGATCCAGGGAAAAACCACCCCAGTTTCCGGAGCCTGAGACCTTCTCTTCCCACAATTAATCAGGTGAAGAAGGTTTAAGAAAACAGAGCGAGACCACACCCCTGAAGGCGGCATGGGGATCGACGAAAGAGCCCATACTTCCTTAGCAAAAGGACAGTGAAAGAGAACATGGCCAATATCTTCCGCACCATTGTAACAAGAGGAACATGTAACATTAAGTTGAATGCCTCTCGATCTCAATCTTTCCTTTACCGCCAAGGCACCAGAGAGAATACGCCAAAGGAAATGGCGCAGTTTAGGAGTTGTTTTCGTTTTCCACAAAGAGGACCAGAGCTTCTTTTCTACTGGAGGAATGCTCTCCACCTGAGGGGTATTAATCTCCTCAATAATCTCCAGCAAAGCATACCCACTCTTCGAAGTGTACAGTCCATTTTTCGACAATTCCCAGACCACACTGTCCGTTTGAGCAATCTCAGGTTTGATTTGCATTATAATCTCAGCATCCTTAGGCGAAAAAGTGCGATATAGTAGTTCCTGGTTCCAAACTCCAGTACCAGGAATCAGAAGATCCTCCACTCTAAGAGTAAGATCAACAACAGACCCTTGTCTGTAATCAGGCACACGAGGGACAGGATCAGCAATCCAACGATCCCACCACACTACTGTATCAGAGCCAGAGCCAATCTTCTTCAGCAAACCCTGTTGTAGAAGCTCACGCCCATGGATAATACTGCGCCAAGCGAAAGATGGTCTGGACCCCACCCCACTATCTAGGAAAGAGCTGTTCTTGAAGTAGCGATGCTTCAGAACCTGAGCCAGAAGAGAATCTGGATTATTTAACACCCTAGCCGCTTGCTTAGCTAGTAAGGCTTGGTTAAATTTTTCCAGATCCTTAAAGCCCAAGCCACCTTTATCTTTAGACTTACACAGTTTTTGCCAAGCAACCCAAGCAATCTTTTTCCTATTGTTACCACTACTCCACCAGAACTCTGTCAAGGCACTCCTAAGCCGAGCACAAGTGTCCTTAGGACGCCTGAAGCAAGACATATCATAAATAGGAAGAGCTAAGCAGATAGACTTGATCAAGATTTCCTTTCCCCCTTGAGAAAGAGATTTCGCAAACCAGCCGTTGAGGCGACCTTGAAGTTTTCTTCTAAGGAAGCTGAGTAGTTGTCTCTTAGACCCACTAAAACACTCAGGCAGACCAAGATAAGTGCCATCACCTCCTTCTTTCTCAATGCCTAATGCCTCTTTTACTGCTCTCTTAGCGTCTGATGAGACTTTAGCACCAAAAATAATGGACGACTTATCCAAGTTGATCTTTTGTCCAGAGGCCTCACCATAGGAGTTGAGGCAATTCATAATCTCTGTGGCTTCATTGGCATTAGCTATACACATAAGCAAGCTATCATCTGCAAAAAGTAGGTGATGGACAGCAGGACCAGACACACCAACTTGAATACCGTGCAGATTTCCAGCAGAAGCCGAGTTATTGAGACAATTCACCAAGGCCTCAGCACAAAGAATGAACAAGAAAGGAGACAGTGGATCCCCTTGTCGCAGTCCCCTCTCTGGCTTGATGAAACCATGAGAACAGCCATTCAATAAAACAGAATAGGACACCGAGTTTACGCAGGCCATAATCCAGCGGACCCAGACACGATCAAAGCCCATTCTTTCCAACAATGTCTCCAGAAACGACCACTCCACTCGATCATAAGCTTTAGACATATCAGTCTTAACAGCCATGAAATCCTCCGCAACTCTATTACATGTACGCAGAGAATGGATAGTCTCATGAGCAATGATGATGTTATCAGAGATTAAGCGACCAGCAACAAAGGCTCCTTGAGTCTCTGAGACCACTTCCGGTAAGATAATCTTCAGGCGATTGCAGAGAATCTTGGAGATAATTTTATACTGAACCGCACATAAGCTGATAGGTCTCATATCTTGCATTCTAACCGGGTTAGGGACTTTCGGGATGAGGCTCAGCTGGGTGTGATTCCATCCTTCCGGCATTACAGCTGAGTCAAAAAATCCCTGGACTTCCTTAGAGATTGTAGGACCAACCACATGCCAATACTTGTGATAGAAGGATCCTGTCAGGCCATCTTCACCAGGGGCACTGTCTCCATTGACACTCATCGCTGCTTTCCTTATTTCTTCTAGTGATACAGGAGCAGTCAGATCAACATTCATCGCATCAGTGATACGTACAGGGAAATTGAGGAACAGGGTGTCAAGATCGTAAGGGTTGGAGCTCATGAAAAGTTCCCGAAAGTATTCAACAGCAATGTGGCCCTTTGCGCCTTCAGAGAAATGTTCCTCTCCCCATTCGTCTAAGAGCATCAGTATTTTGTTCTTTACTTTGCGACCCTTCACAACATTATGAAAGTATTTGGTGTTTCTATCACCCTCCCTCAGCCACTCTTCTCTGCATTTTTGCCTCCAAAAACGTTCCTCATCAAGATAAGCCTCAGATAGTTGTATCTTAAGACTTTTCATAATCACGCGGGAAGGATGAAGTTTACTGATTTCAAATTCATAGGCAGCTTTTAACCGAGAGATTCTCTCATGAGAATTAAGGTCAATTGACTTCTTCCACTTAGAAATCTCCCTACGACACCGGGCAATGCGATCCATAAGGCTTGTGTCTTCGTTATGGTCACCCCAGCCTTGCAATATTGCCTCTTCAAAGCCATCCTTAGAAAACATCCTGTTATCCAAATAGAATCTCCCTCGATGGAGTTCTCTCTGCTCCAAAACAAAACCAATCAATATATGTCTATGGTCAGAGCCCCCAAATTGAACCACTCATCGTTACCAAAGCATCTGTCCAGACGGCACTGCACCCAAACACCATCACGCCAGCCAGTCCAAGACAGAACGTTACCAGAGCTCCTGATTGCTCCTCCCAACTTATCGTCATTAGACATAAGCTCATTAAAGTCACCAGCAACCAACCAAGCTTCATCTCTACGCATTCCAATATCCATTAACCTATCCCAAACTTCTTGTCTCCTTGCTCTCACTGGGTCTCCATAAACACATGAGAGGTAAAAAGACAAGGAACGACAGCGAACCTTCATATCAATTATCCTTTTGTCCCCTGAAAGAATCTCCACTTCAAAACTATCCTTCCAGAAAACAGCCAAGCCTCCACTCAAACCAAGAGGCTCCACCGTAAAAACTTTATCATAACCAAGACTTTTCTGTAACCAAGAAATGTAACCAAACTGTTGCTTTGTTTCCATCAAGAACATAATATCCGGAAAGTGTTTACGACGCACTTCCTGGATGGTTTGAACTGTCTCAGTGCTTTCAGCACCTTGACAGTTCCAGTACCAAATACTCATTGGGGGAGCAGCGGCTTCAGACTGGAAGCCACCGAATTAGTTGTTGGAGTAGAGAGTTTCTTGGAGGGAGACATAGAAATCACATCAGTCTTACGTTTACCACTACTCTCCAATTGTGGCGCTGAAGACTTAGAGATTCGGTTGCTAGGAGAAGCTCCTTTACCAGCTTGAGCTTTACGTTTCCAGAAAAAAGGTCTTTTAAATATAAATGTCTAGTAATACAAATTCAAGAAAAATAGTTATAGACTTGCACTAGTGAAAATGTCTTTTAAATACAAACTTGTACCTTGTGGTATTCATAATTCAAACTCAAATAATTTTGATTATATTTCATTTTTGATTTAGTATAGTTATGGAAAAGATTAATAAATTAAAAACACTTCTCAAAACTTTTCAAATCTTCTCCATTTCTTCAACACAGACGACACACATAAAAGTAAAACAGACAGAGCCACTCACTGCACACTTCTCAAAATACTCCTCTTTCTAGTATCTCTCTGTCTCTTTTGTTTTTCTTCTCCCTAAGCTCCATAGGCACACTAAACCTCTCTTTTGACCTACTGTGAGTGAGTGAGAGAGAGGCCTGCAAAGATAAAAAGGGCAGACATCATTGAAGCTCTTTACTTATTTTTTTTATTCACAATCTCTTAACCTAAGCTTCTCCTCATTTCAAGCAAAAAATGGTTTCATCTCAGCAACGTCTCTCTTTCTCCTCCTCAAAACTGGTCTTCTTCTTCTGCATCCTCTCTCTCTTCTCTCGTCCTTCTCTCTCCGCCTCATTTCTCGTCGACGGTGTCTCTGTCTGGAAAACTCCCGTTGTTCATGTCGGCGACTCCGTTAGTAAGTGTATTTGCAAAATCAGTCCTTTTATTTTCCTAGATTTTCTCTTAAATTAACGGATTTTTTTGCTGTTTTGCCTCCAGTTTTCAGACATAAGTACGGAAACGATCTATACATCTTCAGGACAAAAGATGCATTCAATGTCTGCGACTTTACTCAAGCCACTCTTCTTACCAAATCTAACTCCACCTCCTTCACGGTAAAACATACTGTATCTCTTTCTCACATTCACATTTCACTTAGTTCGTTACAAAATGTGAAAATTTTCTAGTAAAGGATGTGAATTTATTCTGTTTCTCTGAATTTTCATAAAGTTTTGATCTTTACAAGTCTCCTTTTTTTCCACTGTGTTCTTGAGATTGACAAAGAAACCTCTTCCCCTGTTTTTCTCTGTTTTAAACCCTCTTTTCCTAATTAATTTATTAAGTAGAAACTGAAATTCGATGCTTTGTTCTGACAATAGAATTTAAAATTGATTAAATTAATGGTTTGACACACAAAAAGTCATATGTTCAAGGCTCAATGATAATCAAAGTTTAAGAAGCATCTCAACTACTAACATTCACATTAATTTATCCGTTTTATTCCCTCATGAAGATTTTTTTCTCATTACATTGACAATCAGACATGAGTGACTTCCTCTGTTTTATCTTTTCGTCATTAGTTAACTGTATTATTACCAAATACTAAATTCGAATTTGATGGTCTTTTCTGACAAAAATAATTGAAAAGTTAGTTAAACTATACACAAAAGTCATGTGCTCATGGCTCAATGACAATCACACTAGTCGATAAGATGCATTAAAACCTTCTAAAGTTTTCAAACTAACATTTGTAACTTTCACTCTAACGCAGTGGTACCCATCAAGACCAGGCTCCTACTACTTTTCCTTCACAAACAACACATCTCTTCCCAGAACCTGCCAACTCAACCAGAAGCTCACAGTCCAAGTCCTCCTCGCAGCCGCATCTTCGCCCTCACAGCCGCCAACACCAGCTATTGCTCCTGGTCCAGTCTCGGAAGGAGGAGATGTCTCATCTTCTCCTTCTTACCCATGGCCACTAGGTCCAAGAGAAGGTTCAGCTTTATCTCCAGGACCATCTCCTTCAGAGATCACATCAGTGACGGTTCCTGGAAAAGATGGTGTTCCGTTTATCAACAGTAATCCGGCTGTTCCACTACCCACCGGAGAAGTCGACTCTACTTCCATTAACCCTCTACCCACTTCAACAAACTCAGCACATCAGGTACGCACTCATTGCAACAACAACAACAACAGACTAAAAAGATTATTGCTTTATTGAAATGTTTGATGGTGCGTGTGTGTGTGCGTGCAGGTAATGATGACAGTAACGGTGAAGCTAGTTCTTCTGTGTTGTGTAGCCATGTTTCTTCTCCTGTAGAGAGAGTATTTAGTAGCTTTTTCAATGGATGGAATGATTACGTTTTCTCATCTTATATGCTAATTACAACTTAACTTTGATCTCGTAATCATTCATTTATTCATTCTCCCTTTTGCTTTTCTCTTATGGTTAGGATGTCTTATTGTTAGAATGTTAGGTCGCTTATATTTTGTAATGTGCATCTTTTATAAAGTAATGTGGCTTCTTTCTAATGTTTCAGTGGTCTCCACTATGTCTCAGATTTCTTTTCAGAGTTTTTGGTCCCCACTAGAAAAAAAAGTATAAGCATATTATATATGTACTGTGTCCTTTTTTTCTTTTTTTTTTTGCTTTCTTGATTGAGAAATTAGGTAGCATATACATAACAAACTATAAATTAACTATATAACCATAGCAATTTTTAGGCTATGATATTTATGTATTATTTTCTATATTGCCCTTTTTCACTTTCACCTCTTCTTTTTATATAACTTTATAAGTTTAAAGGTACTTATTTGGATTTTTTAAATACCTATAAAAAACATAGATTTTTTTTTTTGTATATGAAATGTTTTGGATTTTGTAAAACTAACATATATTTATAAATTGAATATGTACAGTTATAATAAGATTTTTTCTATTCTATTTACGAAACATAGAATAGAATTGCACTTATACAATCTCTCTTTGTGCAATCTCTCCCTCTATCTATCTTCTCTATCATCATCTTTGTCTCTCTCCATTTTTTCATCTATGTATGTATCTCTTTTTCTGTTTCTCTTTCTTTCATTTTCTCTTTTATTTCTTTCTCCAATATGTAATGTTCAAATAATGTAGTGTTATATTCTATAATATTTACAAAATATAGAATAGAATACCCTCCCTCCCTCTCTCCCTCCCTCCCTCTCTCTCTCCCTCTCCCTCCCTCTCTCTCTCCCTCTCTCTCCCTCCCTCCCTCCCTACTATAGATGTACGTTTGTTTGAAATGATCTATTCTATATCGACATTTGAAATAGAATGGTACATGGCTGTTCAGTATGGTATACAAACGCTCATGTGATACGAAGGACTTCAATGTCTATTAATGTGGCAAAAAGATACATTTTTCAAGCCATGGCTATATTCTTAATTTTTTTCCTATTATGGTTATACAACAAATTCTCCCTTCTTGATTTCAGAACAAGAAACATAGTGGAACATTAGGTTTAAAATCATGTGAAGGTTTCTGTGAACAAGATTCTCTCAAGCTTTTTGCAATAACAGAATTAAATGAATAGTTGTATTAGAGAGAAGCCGTTATTTCCCGTGAATGTAAGAAGACAATCAAGTAACAGAGAGAAAGAGGAAGGAAACAAATGAAATTAGCCGACCGTTGAGTAATGAATATGTACTTGTCACTTATAAAGGAATTGCAATTCATGTGACTAATGCAATTAAAGCTGACTCTTAAAAGACGATAGTAATATAAAATTTTACTTCTTATTTCATATTGCTCCAAGACAAAGCGAGAGTTGTGGATCTTTAACTCATTACAAACAAACAATTGAACCAAAGATTAACTTCATGTGAGGATTTATTTTTTGTATTTCTATACATTTTCTTTACAGAACTCAATGATCCAGCAGTGATAAGCGGGACAAACGAACTTGCACTTGGTAAAGCCAGAAGCCGTAGCTAGAGCTTCAAACTCAGCTCGTGACCTCTCTTTCCCACCAGAACATTGGGTGAACATTAACATGTCCATGTCAAAGGCAATGTTTGCATTGATGTCTCCATTCTCAGCGTCATCAGGCGTGACTAGTTCTATGACAACAACTTTACCGTTCTCTGGTAGTGACTTCCAACAGTTCTTGAGAATCTTCACACAATCTTCGTCGGTCCAATCATGAAGTATACGCTGTAAAACAAATTAAATCTCACATGTAAGTACTAAATACAAGTATACATACACTTCAAGAAAAATGGATGATAATATAGTTGATGAACTTACTTTCAAGATCATGGCATCTCCTTTTGGAACATCCACGAACATATCTCCAGGGACATGTTCCACCCCAGGGTAAGAAGGTGCTTGTGCCAAGGCACAAGTCAGATCAAAGTTGATACCCTTAATATTTGGATACTTAGAAATAACAACACCGAGTGTGTTACCAACCCCACCTCCAACATCAACCAACACATTCACATCTTTAAAGCCTTGGTAAACTTCAAGAGCCTTCTTCACGACGGCAATAGTGAATCCGGTCTGGTTGAAGAGCTTGCTGAATCTTTCATCTGTTCCCATATAGTCGAAGAGTTTCATGCCGCCATGTGCACGACCAAACGCATCTCCTCCTTCAAGCACCACATCTTTCAATTGTCCCCTGAGAATATATAGTATATCAACAACGTAAGATTCATTGTGTTTTTTTTTCTTTTTGGAAAATTTATAATTGTTAAATAGAAAATTACCATGTACTGAGGAAGACACTGTCGAAGTTGACAATGACTTGAGAAGCAAGGGATCCAATATCTTGAATGTTATCTTTCAAGAAGAACCTGCAAATTGGCTCGGCTCTGTAGACCCTCTCTCCCTTTCCGGCTTGGACCGTACCACACTTGACCATGGAGTAACTAGCGAGTAGACGAAGCATCCGGTCTAGCAGAATCGGTGCTCCTGGGTTACGAGGTGTGGTTGGAAGTAGATTTGATATCTCGGTAGGTGAGAGGAACACCGAAGCGGCGTAGAGAGTGTCAAAGACACCGAGCTCGAGGGCAGCTTTGAGAACCATCGGAAAGGCGGCAGCGTTGGCTATTCTCACGGCCATCAAGCCCAACTCGTTATCATCATCAATAACAATTTGGGTTTTGGTGTTAGCGCTTAATGTTTCTTCATTAAGGATTCCCATTTTTTATTTTTCTCTGCTTTGTCACGGTACCGTAAGTGATCGCACTGATCAGAAGCGAGGGTGGATGGAGAAGCTGGTGTGTATGTGTGTTTTTTCTCTTCTGGATGATGATTGGATGGATCTTAGCTTCTTCTTTTATAGCAAAGGCTTAGCCTACTCTGTTATTTAATTTGAATTAACAATATTGTAATATTGTTGGCGTGCCGGTCCATTTGGCTGGCTAATTAGTATCCAAGAGCCACTTGTGGCGGCTGAAACAGTCAAATCTTGTTTCAAGTCAGTTGGTTTTTAAGTCAATGTTCAAAGGAGACTTTAATTAATCACTATAGTCGACCAAGAGTACATCTTTATATCTTATATTTTATATTTCTGAAAGAGTAATATATCTATTTTCTTTTACTTTTTTGTTCTTCAATTTGATCGACATAATATTATAATATTTAGACTATCTCCAATGTATTTTTCTATTTTTTCTTCTAAATGGATTTGTCTCCAATGTATTCTTCTATTTTTTTTTTTCCTCTAAAAAAGAATATTCTTCATATATTCTCTTCTAATTTTACAAATAATACTTTTTATTTTTGAAAGTTGAAAACCAACCCAATTTAGGGTCCGACTGGTTCAAATGCAGCGGTTACGGTTGGGGGAGTTTGCGAATGCGGGTAGTTGCGGTTTCTAGCGGTTTTAAGAGATTTGTACGACTGGCTCTGCGGTTACAAATTGGTACGTTTGCGGGATACTTATAACTAGTTAACTACCAAATGCAACAGCGGTTAAATAATAAATTAACAATATTTACATTTTATATAATTATAAAAATATCAAAAGTCATAATATTATAATAAATATAAAAATAATATTTAGAAATTTAAATTTTTTGAAATTATAGAAAATATTTTTATTTTTTAATTTTATAATATTAATTTAAATATAATAGATATATTTTAGTATTTTTATAATTTCAATTAAATTTTTTATTGAATATTATTATTTTTGTATTTATATTGTTTAAAAAAAAATTTCCTCCCGCAACCGTCCGCAACCGCAAACTCTTGTTGGAACAAGCTTTTGAATTTATGAGGTTTAGAACGGTTTGAGTGATTGGTGCAAAACACAAACAACCGCTACGAATCGGAAAAGCTGCGTTTGCGAGTGGTAGCGGAGAAACCAGTCATACCCTTAGTTTAACATTTCAAAAAATTATGATATTTTACACTGAATATTTTTATAGAAACTATTATGTAAATAAAAAGTATGATTATATTTATATAAACAGTACATTTTCACTAAAAATATTTATTTTGGTTATTATTGTTAAATTAAAAAATTATTGAATCATTTTGTGAATACAAAAATATACTTATATTATAGAGGAATGTTATTTCTTCTTCTAAACGTAGAGGTGAAATTAGCAATTTCTATTTTAGGGGAGGAAATAGAATAGGGTTAGAGTGATTTTGTCTCTAAATACTATTATAGAGACAAATATAGATTTGAGTTGGAAATGCTCGTCACACATAGCTGCTGCATGATTAGAATTTAGAAAGATTGCGACATAGGAAGGGCAAAGAGAGATGCAAATTTGGACCTAAGTGAGTATAACATCGACCTTAATGGCCTCCATCATGAATTGTCCTTCCAGGAAGGTCACAAGTTTTTGGGTTGTTACTTCATTAACTTGGACTCAGTGATCAGTAAATAATTTGGGGTTATTTAGACCAATTAACCATTGGAACATTTTTTAAATAGCCGTATAATGGACCAGTTTAAGTAAATTACAAAGGTAGTGACTAGTGAGTGGTTATGGATAGGAACGTTGCTTATTTCTTGTGCAAAAAGATAATTACTCAAATAAATGACATAACAACAAAATAAACTTTATTTTTCATTTTCTTCCAAAACCATGTACGAACATTGTATTTAATGGTTTTGGTTCTTTTTGATATACACACATCGCTAATTAATTCATTATGTATACAAATTACATGCTATGAACAGAGAAATCAATATAATATGAGTTACGATGACCTTCATCGCTTTTTTCAACTGCATCTTCGAATTTCTTTATTGAATTTTAAAGGTAGTTATGATTCTCTTATCGTTGTTTCGTTTGAAAGATTTATTTCAATTCCATCTCTACTTCGATAAGAGGCTATGGATCTCTGTAATATTTTCTTATGTAGTAAATGCCTCCATGATAATTAAAACACAACTTTCTTCTAAATATAATCGACTCTTGTAGCAAAGAGATGTTTTTTTATTTCATTGCTTTGGAGTCAATGACAAAGTCACACTCAAACAAGGAACTGAAACAAAGATGAAATCGACAAACTGTTGAAGATTTAGTATTATATACAACACATTTTATTTGCAAAACTCAATAATCCAGCAGTGGTAAGCTTGACAAACGAACTTGCAATGAGTAAAGCCTGCTTCCATGGCTAAAGCTTCAAACTCAGCTCGTGATCTCTCTTTTCCCCCGGAACATTGTGTGAACATCAACATGTCCATATCAAAGGCAATGTTCGCATTGATATCTCCATTCTCAGCGTCATCAGGAGTGACTAGTTCTATGACAACAACTTTACCGTTCTCCGGTAGTGATTTCCAGCAATTCTTAAGAATCTTAATGCAATCTTCGTCGGTCCAATCATGAAGTATACGCTGAAAAACAATTTAAATCAACTAAGTAAATACAGAATACTAATTAAATACACACATTTTAAGAAAAAAAAAGTTATAAGATAGTTGATGAACTTACTTTCAAGATCATGGCATCTCCTTTTGGAACATCCACGAACATATCTCCAGGGACATGTTCCACCCCAGGGTAAGAAGGTGCTTGTGCCAAGGCACAAGTCAGATCAAAGTTGATACCCTTAATATTTGGATACTTAGAAGTAACAACACCAAGGGTGTTACCAACCCCACCTCCAACATCAACCAACACATTCACATCTTTGAAGCCTTGGTAAACTTCAAGAGCCTTCTTCACAACCGCAATTGTAAATCCGGTTTGGTTAAAGAGCTTGCTAAATCTCTCATCTGTTCCCATATAGTCGAAGAGTTTCATGCCACCATGTGCACGGCCAAATGCATCTCCTCCTTCTAGCACCACATCTTTTAATTGTGCCCTGCAATTAATGTACCAATAAAGTAAGATTTCGTAGCGTTTAAAATTTAGACATTAAAAACCGAGCATATTTGTTACTAAATATGAATTTTGAAAATTACCAAGTGTTGAGGAAGACACTGTCGAAATTCACAATGACTTGAGAAGCAAGGGATCCAATATCTTGAATGTTATCTTTCAAGAAAAATCTACAAATTGGCTCGGCTCTATAGACTCTCTCTTCCTTCCCGGATGAGACCTTACTGCATTTGACCATGGAGTAGCTAGCAAGTAGACGAAGCATCCGGTCCAACAAAACCGGGGCCTCAGGGTTACGTGGTGTAGTTGGTAGCCTACTCGCTATCTCAGATGGTGAGAGGAACGAGTTGGTGCGAGCTGCTTCGGCGTAAAGAATGTCAAAGACACCGAGCTCAAGAGCAGCTTTGAGAACCATTGGAAAGGCTGCGGCATTGGCTAGTCTCACGGCCATCAAACCCAACTCATTATCATCATCAATAACAGTTTGGGATTTGGAGTTGGCGCTTAAGGTTTCTTCAATAAGGATTCCCATTCTTTTTTGTCCTTGAATGTAACTTGGTGATCACACTGATCAGAGGCGAGGAAATCAAAGAAGTCTGTGTGTATGTGTGTTTTCTTGTAATGTTGAAGATGGTGATGATTTTGATGGATCTTGGTTTATTCTTCTTTTATAGCTCAGGCTTAGCCTCCTTATTATTTATTTTATTTTAAAATAATTGATTTAATTATATTGTCGGCTGCAGGTCCACTTGGCTGGCTGAATTGTCTGAGTCTCTATGTGGAAAAGTAAGAGCCAATAGTGCCGGCTGAAACAAGTTAGATATTGCTTCAAGTTTGTTTTATTGTATTTAGTAAAAGTCAAGCCAGTCTAGTTTCAACACTAAGACCAACCAAGTGATCTATTATAAAAGAAAACCCTTATTTGATCAAAAGAAAAAAACCCTTATCAGGTTCAACTATTTCAAGAATGAAGAATCTCTCATCTACATAATACTAATATTATTTAATATTTTATGATTACATTTTAAGCTATAAAGATGTTGAATCAGTCAAAAATATTTAATTTATTATCAAAATTAAAAATATAAAAAATGTTGAATCTGTCAAAAGATAAGAAGATATAGTTTTCAAAAATTTTATATAAAAAGAATTCTTTAGTTTATTTCAGAAAGACTGTTTGAGGTCAGCAATAAAGATAATATAATTATCTTATTTATATGTTGGTAGATCAATATCACTTACAGAAACACTTAAGGAATTTTTGTATTTTGTTCTTCAGTTTGACCAGCATAGTATTGTTAATATAGTATTCGTTTTTCAGAAAAAAAATCAAGTATAAACTGTGACCTGTAAGCTAGATGGACTTCTAACCTAAAACCAATTGGTGCTAATTGAAGTGATCCATCTATTTTATATATTGCTTAGGATCCCTTCCAACATCCGATGTGGGACATTTTGTGTCTAATACGGCCCTTCGAGATGATGACTCTTTGAGTGTCGATTTCGGAATACTCAGGTAAGGATCGATGGGACAACTTTGGGCCAGATCGATGTGGATCGGGTTGAACTACGTGGATCGGGTTGAACTACGTGGATCAGGCTCTGATACCATGTTAAGTTAGATGGGCTTCTAACCTAAAACTCATTTAGCTTAACATGACCAAGCAAGGAGACATGCACAACTCCAACTTGATTGAGATGACTGTGACCAAGAAAGGAGGTTATCGTTTGGAGCGAAGTGAGCGTAACAAAGGAAGGAGGCTACGATTTGGACCGAAGAGAGCGCAACATCACGAGTGTCCTCCATCTTGAATCAATATTGTCTGTCATTCCAGGAAGGTCACAAAATTGTATTGTCAAACTTCACTAACTACCATATTGCCACATTGAAGCAAATACGTTGCCTTTGTTTTCGCGCGGTTAGTGTCTACACTCTATAGGGTGTTAAATGATGCGTTAAGTTGTTACAGATAGGAAGGTTGCCTATTCTTGTGCAACAATAAAAAATTCAAAATTTATGAAAACCATGAAAACGAATAAGGTATGTAATGGTTTCGTTTCATGTTTTTAATGCGAACGAAATTAAAGCAAAAACAAAACATTTCTCAAGAAATTAGAGAAGTAGCCCTTTTGTGGACTAGATCTCAACGTCACTACTTTAGTGATTACTTCTCAGCTGTCTAGACTTGGTCATGAAAGCATTTTCGACGCATTCAAACTTTGTTGATATTGTAGTTTATTTTGTTTATCAAAGAAGATGCAAAATTTTATCTTCTCCTTGTAGTCACCAAAGTTGAGTTGTAATGAAAAGGTTGTATTGAAAAAAGAAAGAAAAAAAAACTTTTGTGGATCTTCTGAAATCTGAACTCTTTAAAAAAAAATTCATGTGTCTAATTAGATAAGGCTTGTTCCTTACGAGCGGTGGCGGATGTAAAATTTTCAAAATTTGTTTAATATCCCTAAATTTTAGTTATTTTTTTTAGTAAATATCATTTTCTAGCTATGCTTTTTAAGTTTATGTAAGATTTGCCTCCACAAAAAAATAACCCTACATCCGCCACTACTTAAGAGTACAGTGAGAAAGTAAAAAAAAAATTATCTTCTTATTTGATATTGCTTGAACACACAGTCAAATCATGATCATCACATAATGAAACGAAGGTGAATTAACAATTTCAGCGTTTTAGTTTATATCTTACTAGTATTCTCTCCCGTGCTAAAAGCACGGGCATTGTTTTATGTCCATATATATTTTTAAATTATATAATTTACAATAAAAATAAATATTACTTAAAGGTTATTAGTGATAAACTTAATTGATTTCTCTTTTCCATAATGATATCTTGCATAATTACATTGTTTTAACCCTCTATTTCTTGCATGTTTTGATCATCTAGATTAGGAATCATGCATTTTAGTCTCTTTTTGCACTGCATAAGTCTCTATCAGGTTTTGGAGTTTCCATTGGAGATATTAGAGGTACTTGGAAGCATTTGGGATCAAAAAGGGAGTGGAAAATGCTGTTTAGGCGAGCAAAGCACCAGAGCGGGGTACGGGAGCGACGTGCGACACCCGCTCCAGAAGAATCGAAGGCTGGCGCGACGTCTTGCACCGAGGTGATACACCCGCTCCAAGCCCAACTTCTTGTCGACGACTTTCATTATGCGGAGCGACCTATGGCAGCGACGTCACTCACCCGCGGCGGATGCAGAGCGACCTCTGGAGCGACGTCATCAACCCGCGCGCGTTTTGGAGAGGTGAAGCATGTGTTTCGGAGCGACCTATGGGAGCGACCTAGTGCACCCGCGCCGCGTTTTATCTTATGTCGAAAACTTATGTTTTATTTGGGCTTTTGAAGTGATTAATTAAGCCCATTAGGTTTTAGAAGTCACATAAATACTCTCTAAACCTAATTGTAGGATCTTATCTTGTTTTCTATCTAATCACAAAAGAACTTTTAGGTGAAAGATCCTATCTTGATCATTTTTCTCTTGTGATTGCTTGATTATCTTGATCACTAATCATGATTAGCACCAAATCATCTTTGATTCTTGGGCTCATCATGGAAAGTAGTGAGTAGTCATCTTTGGATTCATGGGTTAGAGAGATTAAGGGTGATTAAGCTAGATCTAAGGTGTTTAGGTGTAGATCAATCTTATTCCTTGCTAGTAGAGGGCTTTTAATGCAACTTTAGAGTTGGCCTCTCTAAAGTTGAGCTCTAGGCATTTCATACCCGGAAGGTGTTTGATGAAATGCCTGAACCAACTCTCCTAAGCTTTTAACATCCTTTACCAAAGGGATTTGTTGTTAAAGGTGTTAAGATGGCTAGTAGACTTGTGATTAATGATTACCTAGATAACATTCAACCAAAGGGATTTGATGCTTGAGTTATCTAGGTAAATGAGCATTCATCTAGGGATAGAGTTTGCTTAGGATTGTGTCTAGGTCTAAGGTAGATATAGATTGGTTCAAAGTTGACACCTTTAGGTTGAATCTTGATCACCCAAGATCGATTCCCATAGCCCATGAGTTCTCCCTTCTTATAAGAAAGAAAGCTTTGTCCTTTATTGCATTTTAGGTAGTAATCTAGTTTAAAAAACATCTCAAAAACTGGTAGCACTTAGATTAAGCATGGTCTTGCATTCCCTTTGCTTTAGAATCACTCAGAACTGGTTTGACATCCTTTATACTACAACATTTGATTAGGAGCCTTGAAACTCCTATCATCAAATTGGCGCCGTTGCCAAATTCTAAGTTGATTGTGACATTGGGATTTAGTCATTTGCTTGAGACTAAGTCAATTTTTATTTAATTGTGTTATTGCTTCTCTTTGTCCTTCTCCCTTTGCATTTCAGGTGTATGAACACAAGGAGCAGAGGTCCAACAAACCTAGTTCCAAGAGTTGAAGACATTAGAGCACTTGAGAGGGAGATAGCAAGACAAAGAAGAGAAGTAGAGCAACAGGCTCACTTGCAAAGGTTGGAGCTTGATATGGAGAATCTGCCTCAAGATGGTGAAGTCCAAGGAGGCAATGGTCCAAGAGTTGATCCTTTTAGACCACAGCGCCAGCCACAACATCCACAGCGCCAAGCTCGTGCCATTGGAGCCTATGATCAACCTCACATTCATGGTCATAGGTTGGGAATCAGAGCACCAGCTGTGGAGAACAACAACTTCGAGATCAAGTCAGGGCTGCTCAACACTATAGAGAACAACAAGTATCATGGTCTAGCTGCTGAGGACCCTTTTGATCACTTGTACAAGTTTGATCAGTACTGTGGCTTGTCCAAGACTAATGGTGTTTCAGAAGATGCTTTCAAGCTGAAGCTATTCCCTTTCTCTTTGGGAGACAAAGCACACCAATGGGAGAAGACTCTTCCAAGTGACACAGTCACTACTTGGGAAGATTGCAAGAGAGCTTTCCTAGAAAAGTTCTTCTCTACTTCAAGGACAGCTAAGATCAGAAACGAAATCTCCGGGTTTCAACAAAAAGGTCTAGAGAGCTTCAGTGAAGCATGGGAGAGGTTCAAGGGCTATTGGTCTCAATGTCCCCATCATGGTTTCAGCAAGGAGAGTTTGCTAAGCACTTTCTATAGAGGAGCTTTACCACAGTGCAGAAACAGGCTTGATACTGCAAGCAATGGTTTCTTCTTGGGGAGGACTGAAGAAGAAGCAGAGGAACTGGTGGAGAACATGACTAAGAGCGACTCCGTCTATAGCGAGGAGCATGATAGGGTCAACAGAAATGATGATCACCAGACAAAGAAAGAGATCAAGTCCTTGCAGGAGAAGATGGACTTGCTTCTTTCTAACCAAGCTAAACAAGAGCAGGTCAACTTTGTGGGTGGTCCTATTCAAGAGATTCCTCCTAAGATTAATGAGGTTGATGGTTTGGAAGGACAAGAAGAGCTGTGCTTCATCAATAACAATGGTTCTTGGTACAGGAAGGAGCCTAACTTTCAGTACAACAACTACCAGCAAAAGTCCTACTCAAACAACCAGCAAGGAGGATACCAGCAGAGGCAAAACACTCAGCAAGGGAACTATCAGCCTAGGCAAAACACCCCTCCTGGTTTCAATAATACCAACAATCAGTCTACTCAAGCTCAAGGAAGTTCTTCACAAGCTCCAGCTTCAGATACAAGTGTGGATGCAATGTTCAAGAAACTTTTGGATTTTCAGGCCAAGAATGAGAAGACAATGGGTTATGAGTTCACGAAAATTCACTCCAAGATCGATGGAAGCTACAATGAGCTCAACAACAAGATCCGACATTTGGAGAATCAGTTTGCTTCCATGAACTCTCAGCCAAGTCGCCAACAAGGGGCATTACCTGGAAAGCCAGAGCAAAATCCCAAGGAAACAATGAAAGCCATCACCCTTAGAAGTGGAAAACAGCTACCACCAAGAACTCTCATTAGGGATAATGAGAAGCAAGATGGGGAGGTAGTCATCAATGTGGATGATGATGTGGTTATTATGGATGAGAAAACCAATGAGGAGATCTTGGAGAAAATAGTTGAAGCAAAAGGAAAGGGTAAAATTGGAGAAGAAAAGAAGGGGGAGAACAAGAATGAAGCTGCAACTTCATCAAAAGGAGCTCTATTCAATCCTCCTCCCTATGAACCAAAACTTCCTTTTCCCGGTAGATTCAAGAGACAGCTTTTGGAGCAATACAAAGCCTTATTTGAGAAGCAAATGAGTGAAGTTCAGATTACTATACCCATAATTGATGCCTTCATGCTAGTGCCTCAATACAGCAAGTTCCTCAAAGATGCTGTAACTAAGAAGAAGAAGGAGATGGAAGGCATGGTGGTTCTTACTCATGAGTGTAGTGCTATTATCCAAAGGCTAACCATCCCTAAGAAGCTTGAAGATCCAGGAAGCTTCACTTTACCTTGTGCCATTGGGCAATTTGCTTTTGAGAGGTGTCTATGCGATTTGGGAGCAAGTGTGAGCCTTATGCCTCTCTCCATTGCTAAAAGGCTTGGCTTTACACAATACAAGAAATGTAGACTCTCTCTTGTGCTAGCTGATCGTTCAGTGAAGATTCCCATTGGTATCCTAGAAGATCTCCCTGTTATGGTTGGAAATTGTGAGATTCCTACAGACTTTGTGGTGTTGGAGATGGATGAAGAACCAACAGATCCTTTGATATTGGGGAGACCTTTCTTGGCTACAGCAGGAGCAGTTGTGAATGTTAAGGAAGGGAAGATTGATCTTCACCTTGGAAAGGGAAACATTCTTCACTTTGACATCAAGGAGGTGATGAAGAAGCCTATTACACAAAGCCAAGCATTCTACATTGAAGAGATGGAGGTTTTAGCTGATGAACTTCTAGAGGAGTTGGCACTTGAAGACTCTCTACAACATGCCTTAACAATTGAGAGAGAGGTCCAAATGGTCGAGAACAAGGAAAGTGATGCTTATGTGAAGATGCTGGACTCTCACACGGAGATTAGTGATGAACAACAGAATGAGGAGCTTTCATATGAGGATCATCATGCTTTCTCAGCTACTCAACAAGAGAACCTCCAAGAGGATGATTGGAGTGAACTCAAAGCACCAAAAGTGGAGCTTAAACCTCTTCCCCATGGTGTAAGGTATGCTTTCCTTGGCCCTAATGAAACTTACCCTGTCATAGTGAGTAGTGAGCTTAGTGAAGATGAATTGTCTAAACTTTTGAATGAACTTAGAAAGTATAGAAAGGCAATAGGCTACTCACTAGATGATATTAAAGGGTTATCACCTTCTTTATGCATGCATAGGATACATCTAGAGGATGAATCTATGACTTCTATAGAACATCAAAGAAGGTTGAACCCCAACTTGAAGGATGTTGTAAAGAAAGAGATTCTAAAACTCTTAGATGCAGGAGTCATCTATCCTATTTTGGATAGCAAATGGGTGTCTCCTGTGCATGTTGTTCCAAAGAAAGGAGGAATTACTGTGGTTAAAAATGATAAGGATGAACTAATACCAACAAGAACAATAACAGGACATAGGATGTGCATAGATTATCGAAAACTTAACAAAGCATCTAGAAAGGATCATTTTCCATTGCCATTCATTGATCAAATGCTTGAGAGACTTGCAAATCATCCCTATTATTGTTTTCTTGATGGATATTCAGGGTTCTTCCAAATCCCCATACATCCAAATGTTCAAGAGAAAACGACTTTCACATGCCCCTATGGTACCTTTGCTTATCGAAGGATGCCATTTGGGCTATGTAATGCTCCAGCCACTTTCCAAAGATGCATGATGTCTATTTTCTCTGATCTTATAGAGGATGTTGTGGAGGTGTTTATGGATGATTTCTCTGTCTACGGATCTTCGTTTTCTGCTTGTTTGTCAAATCTTAGCAGGGTCCTCAAGAGATGTGAAGAGACCAACCTTGTGCTGAACTGGGAGAAGTGTCACTTCATGGTAAAGGAAGGGATTGTGCTTGGACACAAGATTTCAGAGAGGGGGATTGAGGTAGACAAGGCCAAGATTGAAGTGATGGTTGGGTTAGCTGCACCAAAGACGGTTAAAGACATTAGAAGCTTCCTCGGTCATGCCGGATTCTATAGAAGGTTCATCCAAGACTTCTCGATGATAGCAAGGCCAATGACTAAGCTTCTATGCAAGGAGGCTGCATTCGTTTTTGATTGGGAATGTCTACAAGCCTTCAAGATGTTGAAGGAGAAGCTGGTTAGTGCCCCCATTGTGCAGCCACCAGATTGGGATCTCCCCTTTGAGATCATGTGTGATGCTAGTGATTATGCTGTGGGAGCCGTTCTTGGTCAAAAGAAGGACAAGAAGACTCATGTGATCTACTATGCAAGTAAAACTCTTGATGAAGCCCAAATGAAGTATGCTACAACTGAGAAGGAGTTGCTAGCCATTGTCTATGCCTTTGAGAAGTTCAGAAGCTACTTAGTTGGGTCAAAGGTCATAGTCTACACTGATCATGCTGCATTGAGACACCTCATGGCCAAGAAGGATGCTAAACCAAGACTGTTGAGGTGGATCTTGCTGCTACAAGAGTTTGACCTTGAAATTAGAGACAAGCCAGGAGTTGAGAATGGTGTAGCTGATCACTTGTCTAGACTAAAGATTGAGAGTGGGATCCCTATTGATGAAGGGCTTCCAGAAGAGCAAATCATGGCAATTGGAGCAGTGGTAGCAGTTTGTGAAACTGGAAAGAAGCTTGAAGAGGTGAAGGCAACTGAAGAGAAGGGGCCTTGGTATGCTGATTTGGTGAACTACTTAGCCTGTGGAAGAGAGCCACTCGATCTTGAAGGATATGCCAAGAAGAAGTTCTACAAAGATGTGAAGAAATACTATTGGGATGAACCTTACCTCTACATCCTTTGTAGGGATCAACTCTATAGAAGAGCAGTAGCTGATGAAGAAGTTGAAGGGATCCTCACACACTGTCATGGATCATCTTATGGAGGGCACTTTGCCACTTTCAAGACTGTCTCAAAGGTGTTACAAGCTGGGTTTTGGTGGCCTCATATGTTCAAAGACACTCAAGACTTTGTCTCTAGGTGTGATTCATGCCAAAGGAGAGGGAACATCACCAAAAGGAATGAGATGCCTCAAAACCCAATTCTAGAAGTGGAGGTGTTTGATGTGTGGGGTATTGACTTCATGGGACCATTTCCATCATCTTTTGGCAACAAATACATCCTTGTAGCTGTTGACTATGTCTCCAAGTGGGTAGAAGCTGTGGCAAGTCCCACCAATGATTCTAGAGTGGCGATAAAGATGTTCAAAAGCACCATATTTCCAAGGTTTGGAGTTCCAAGAGCTGTCATCAGTGATGGAGGCTCTCACTTCATCAACAAGCTGTTTGAAAGTCTTCTCAAGAAGAATGGTGTGAAGCATAAGGTTGCAACTCCCTACCATCCTCAGACAAGTGGTCAAGTTGAGATCTCTAACAGAGAAATCAAATCTATTATAGAGAAGACTGTGGGGACTACAAGGAAAGATTGGTCTATCAAGCTAGATGACGCACTTTGGGCCTATAGGACTGCTTACAAGACTCCTTTAGGAACCACACCTTTCAACCTTGTGTATGGGAAGGCTTGTCCTCTACCGGTTGAGCTTGAGTACAAGGCATTGTGGGCTGTTAAGTTGCTGAATTTTGATATCAAGAGTGCCAAGGAGAAGAGACTTCTCCAACTCAATGAGCTTGAGGAGATCCGACTTGATGCTTTTGAGAACTCAAGGATTTACAAGGAGAAAACCAAAGCTTTTCATGACAAGAAGATTTTGAAGAGAGAATTCAGTGCTGGAGATCAAGTGCTTCTCTACAACTCTAGACTGAAGTTGTTCCCCGGGAAGCTCAAGTCAAGGTGGTCCGGTCCTTTCAAGATCAAGGAAGTTCGGCCATATGGGGCAATCATGTTATGGAACAAGAATGGTGGAGACTTTACAGTCAATGGACAGAGGGTTAAGCTCTACATGGGAGCCACACCAGAGGAGGAAAGAACCTCGGTTCCACTCTCTGACCCCATCCCCGCCTAGCCAAAAAGAAAGAAAGTCAAGCTAGAGACTTAAAACAAGCTCACTTGGGAGGAAGTCCCATGTCTATCCTTGTACATACTTCACTAGGACCCTAAAAAAAAAAAAAAAAAAAAAAAAAGAGAGGACTCGCTGGGTGTTGCCGCGAGGTCTAGGAGTCGTTTCGTGTCTCGATAGCTCGAGCCTGAGATGGAGCGGGGTTCGGCCGCGGGGTCTAGACGTCGCGCCCTACTCGAGTCTCGAATGATGGTTTGGCGCGGGGTGATGCAGCGGGGTCAGTAGGTCGCGCGGCATTTTAAGTTTCGGAAGATGGTTTGGCGCGGGGTGTGACCGCGGGGTCAGGAGGTCGCGCGTCATTTTGAGGAACGGACATACGTTCTGGGCGCGGGGTGCGGCCGCGAGGTACCGTCGTCGCTCCACGTCACCCAGGTATGACTTCTTAACCCGAAACCCGACAACCCGACCCATACCCGACGCCCCGACCCGACCTAAAACTAACCCAACCCCGCTCCCTTTTCTCTCTCTCTCGTTTTCCTCTCTTCCTCCCCAAACACAAACACACTCTCTCAATTCTCCCAACTCTAAAAACCCCATAACTCACTCAAATCTTCCCCAAATCAACCCATTCTTGTCTCTAAATCCAAGCCTTCGCCCCTGTAGTCTATTTTCTTGAGTCAATTCATCTTTACATTCTAATCCAAGCAAGGTATGGTGATTTAAAGATGAATTTCGTGGGTTCATGAACCCTAGAAATTCAAACTCAAATTTAGCTTGGTTTCTTGCTTGATTCTTGAGAATTTGGCTAGGGAAAGCTTATATATCATATTGGGTTGCTAATTTCGTGGTTGAAGTGAGTTGAATCCGAAATTGAAAAGTTAGGGTTCTTGAGAATTGGGAATTTTCGAAATTGTCTACATTGGGGTTGAATATTGTTTGGCATGCAGTGTTTGGATGGTTTGGACTGTGCTAGCTTTGCTTAGACCTGAGTAATCATTGTCACTCATATCTTGTGCCTCTTGCTAATACTCTACCAAGATTTGAATGATATAGGTACAATGGCAAAGACAAACAAGACGGACATGGAGGCTAAGAAAGCAGCAGCTGCAAAACGCGAATTCGAACTAAGAGGAAAACCTCTAGAACCTGCTGAGCCAAGCCAACAAGGAGTAGAGAGAACATCTAGGCAACGAGTTCTAGATGCAAGGAAGGCAGCGGAAAAGGAGAAAAGAGCAGGAAAGGCTGTGGCATCTTCTTCTAGAGATGAGGAAGAAGAAGAACCAGCTCCACCAAAGAAAGCCAAGATGTCCAAAGGGAAAGGGATAGCTCTTGAAAGGGACAGAAGTAAGTCACCAACAGTTGAAGAGCTACACCATCACTTGGCTAAAGGTGTTTCTTGGGTTCCAACACGCTTTGCTGACCCCAAGACGATGGAGGAGCTCGGAATCGAAAACGATGTTAGGACAATGCTGCAGCACATGAAAATGGAGAGCTTCTACTCCATGGCCTATCCTACTTACGTGGAACCTTCTTCTCAGTTCCTTGCAACTCTTGAAGCATCTTTCTATGAGGGTAACCATGTGAGACATGGATGGGGCAAAATCAAATTTAAGGTCAATGGAAAGAGCTATTTCATGAGTTTCAAGGAAATTGGAGCAATGATGGGGATTGAGGATAATGAAGATCAAACCCTCCCAAGGTTCAAGAAGCTTCCTACTGGTGTTTGGAGAGTGATAAGTGGAAATCAACATGCTACTGGTCATGACAAGAACTCAGCCATCAGACATCCCGCAGTGCGTTATCTCCACAGGATACTTGTCCACACTCTCTACCCTCGCAAGGAGGCAGGGACAGTCAATGAAGAAGAGCTGCGACTACTCTATCGGGCTGTTATAGACAATGTTACACCAGAACAGCTTGAGGAGTTTGAGGAGACTGATAAGATGAAGTTTCCCACAACTGACATCTTCAAACGCTTTGGAATGGTTGGTCTCTTTGTGGAACGTCTCATGTACTACAAGGATTGGGTTTGGACTACAGCAGATTCATCGCCTCAGCTTGGAATTGGTGGTATGATAACTCCACTGCTGATAGCAAATGGTGTGAACTTGGGGAATGATCCCAAAGGACCAGCATTCATTGATGCCCCTTATTTGAGGATTGCTACTTACATTGGTGGAAGGTATCAAGAGAAAGTTGTCTACACCTACTTCCGCAAGGGAAAGATGGCTAAGTTGCTGCTCCCAAATAAAAAGCTCACAAACATAGAAAGGCCGGGGATCATCCACTTCGACATAGATGAATCAGAGCTCTTTGGACCCCATGGCCCTATAGATCCTGTGACTGCTCCTAAGAGAAGGAGAGGTGGAGGGAGAGGTCATGTAATGACTGGAACAAGTGATGCTACACAAGAAGGATCTGCTACCCCTCTTTATGGTCCACCTCGCTACCACTTTACTCAGAGCTCAACAGCTTTACCCCATGGCCCTCTCCGTGAAGCTCATGAGCATATTGACAAGCTTCAAAGATGGAACAAGGCTCAGGACAGGACAATCTTCAAACTAAAGACCAAGTACAAGGAACTTAAAAAGACAGTAAAGAAGCAAGCTGAAGCTTCAGCTCAATTCATGAAGAAGGTGGCTGATCTTTTGGTTAGAGGAGGAGTAGGAGGATGTAGTTCTGAAGACTTTGTTACTAGAGATACCTCAGTTCCTCAACCTCAGCCCTATGACCCTGTCACCAACCCTTCCTTGGACCTTGGACCTCCCCTTACTGCCCGACAGCTCTTGCGCCTGGCACGAAACCCCCAAGCTCATAAATCCAACTCCGGGAATAAGTCTCCTTCCCTTGCCTCAACCGATGCTGAAACCGACAACGAGGAAGTTGCCAGCGAGCCCCAAGAATACTACACTACCTTCCCTGATGACTCCGGATATGGGGACTCGGGTTTCTTCCCGAACGCTTAGACAGGTACTCCACTAACTTTCCATTGTATATACCAGTTTTTCTTCGCAATTGTTTTCGGTATCTCCTCCAACTTCCTAACACAGAGACTGTGTGAACTAAAGTTGGGGGAGGCATCAAGTATTTAATATGTTTTCTTTGATGATTTGAGTCTCATGCATTGCATTGTACATATATATATGCATAAAAAAAAAAAAATTAAAAAATCGAAAAACACAAAAAAGAAACATGTAGTTGCATCACTTGCACTTTTAAGATTGAGTCTAGAGCATATAGGTTGCATTCACTTGCATTGGGAACGATGATTTAAAATGCCTTGCAAAGAACCCTTGTCTAGAACTCAAAATGACACCCTAGTTAAACATATCAAGTAGCTTAAGCATCTCTTGAAAACCTTGCACGCTTCGAGCCTTGAAAACTCTTCTTGAAACTTGTTTGCTTGCTTGATGTTAGCATTGTTCTTAAGATCAGCTCCAATCTAAACTTGGCTTGAATGAACTTAATTTCTCTTGCATATGGGCATTCGCATACTTGATCATGGATCTCACACACATTTGGGTTATCTTATTCCTTCATACCTATCTTTGTTAACCCAAATGGCACTCCTTACCCTAAAACCCTAACCATTCCTTGAGACCAAACATTTAATTGCATGAGTGAGGCCTCTTTTGATAGCTTGTCATGTGCAAAATCTTGAGAGTATTGGAGGCGACATAGGTTTATTCTCATCTCTTGCTAGCACAATGAGTTAGCATTTGGGGATGTGAGAGGGGTTTGTGTGTTTTAAATTTCAATATCTTGGGTTTGGAGAGTGAGAAAGATGAGAGATATGAAAATAAAGCTCCTAGGGATATATATAAAAAAAAAAGAAGCTCTTGATTATGTAACAAAGAACCTTCCCCCTAAAAAAAAAAAAAATATAAAAGAAAAAAAGAAAAAAAAAAGTGGGGAAAGAAATGAAAAAAGGTTAGAGCTTGTGGAAAGTGGATTAAAATCCCTAGTGAGTGTGTCAAATGAAAAGAAAAGAGAGTTGTACATTGGGTGAGTGATGTGAGGGGGTTTAGATTGATTTTGAGATGATGATAAAGAGGGTAGAACTTGTGATCATTTACAACAAAATGGGGTAGAATGATGAGAAGGAATCTATGTATGCATGAGTTGCTTCTAATCTTAGATAAATTTTGCATAATGATCAAGCTCCTTGTTTTGAGTGATAACCACCCTTAAATAAAAACATTTGAACCCATCTCTTCATTCATATTAGACCATTGCATGCCTAGCCAAATGATTGAGATCATGTGCCCATTTGTGAGACTTCACCTTGTGTGTGTGTGTGTGAATCAATGTGAGAGCTGATTGAAAGGACTTGTTGGTAAAGAGTATTGCAACTTGAGTAGAGGAAAAAAGAGTATGGATAGGCCTAGAGAAGCTAGAGTATAATAAGGAGAATGCTCATGCTATTTGTTATGTTTCTTTAGGATGTTAAGTTGAGTGCTAGGAAGTGTTACTTTTGGCTATGAGTTCCCACTTTCAAACCTCTCTCCCTATGAGTTCTTACAAGTCACTTGAGGACAAGTAAGATACAAGTTTGGGGGAGTTGATATCTTGCATAATTACATTGTTTTAACCCTCTATTTCTTGCATGTTTTGATCATCTAGATTAGGAATCATGCATTTTAGTCTCTTTTTGCACTGCATAAGTCTCTATCAGGTTTTGGAGTTTCCATTGGAGATATTAGAGGTACTTGGAAGCATTTGGGATCAAAAAGGGAGTGGAAAATGCTGTTTAGGCGAGCAAAGCACCAGAGCGGGGTACGGGAGCGACGTGCGACACCCGCTCCAGAAGAATCGAAGGCTGGCGCGACGTCTTGCACCGAGGTGATACACCCGCTCCAAGCCCAACTTCTTGTCGACGACTTTCATTATGCGGAGCGACCTATGGCAGCGACGTCACTCACCCGCGGCGGATGCAGAGCGACCTCTGGAGCGACATCATCAACCCGCGCGCGTTTTGGAGAGGTGAAGCATGTGTTTCGGAGCGACCTATGGGAGCGACCTAGTGCACCCGCACCGCGTTTTATCTTATGTCGAAAACTTATGTTTTATTTGGGCTTTTGAAGTGATTAATTAAGCCCATTAGGTTTTAGAAGTCACATAAATACTCTCTAAACCTAATTGTAGGATCTTATCTTGTTTTCTATCTAATCACAAAAGAACTTTTAGGTGAAAGATCCTATCTTGATCATTTTTCTCTTGTGATTGCTTGATTATCTTGATCACTAATCATGATTAGCACCAAATCATCTTTGATTCTTGGGCTCATCATGGAAAGTAGTGAGTAGTCATCTTTGGATTCATGGGTTAGGGAGATTAAGGGTGATTAAGCTAGATCTAAGGTGTTTAGGTGTAGATCAATCTTATTCCTTGCTAGTAGAGGGCTTTTAATGCAACTTTAGAGTTGACCTCTCTAAAGTTGAGCTCTAGGCATTTCATACCCGGAAGGTGTTTGATGAAATGCCTGAACCAACTCTCCTAAGCTTTTAACATCCTTTACCAAAGGGATTTGTTGTTAAAGGTGTTAAGATGGCTAGTAGACTTGTGATTAATGATTACCTAGATAACATTCCACCAAAGGGATTTGATGCTTGAGTTATCTAGGTAAATGAGCATTCATCTAGGGATAGAGTTTGCTTAGGATTGTGTCTAGGTCTAAGGTAGATATAGATTGGTTCAAAGTTGACACCTTTAGGTTGAATCTTGATCACCCAAGATCGATTCCCATAGCCCATGAGTTCTTCCTTCTTATAAGAAAGAAAGCTTTGTCCTTTATTGCATTTTAGGTAGTAATCTAGTTTAAAAAAACATCTCAAAAACTGGTAGCACTTAGATTAAGCATGGTCTTGCATTCCCTTTGCTTTAGAATCACTCAGAACTGGTTTGACATCCTTTATACTACAACATTTGATTAGGAGCCTTGAAACTCCTATCATCACATAACCAACAAAAAGTATTTTATATGAAATTCAGGGAAAACATATCACTTGCTCAAAATCAATTAAAACATTAACATTATTTTTGTAGATAAATTAACGTCAATATATCTATAGTTTTTAGTTCCTCTCCATGTGTATTTATTTTTCTTCATTTTCAGCTCTACGAAATTTGGTGACATTATATAAGAAAAAAAAGAAGTGTATGTTACTCTAAGTAAACAAAAACAATATCTCTATACAATTATAAAATCATATATCAAAATTAAGGAAAACCAACCTGAGATGGGAGTCCTTCTCGTTTATTAGGAGGCCTTGTAAATCTTTAAGGTGAGCTTCGTACTTTCTTTTCTCGTATTATCACCACCACAACCAATAAACATTTTCAAGAAAATCGAAAATTAATTTAGTTAATTTCAAAATTGGTTTTAACCTAGTTTATGTTTACCTTTTTTAGTCACAGACTGCTTATAAGTATGTCGCTTAGCCAAAATCCACAGAGAAAAAGAAAAAAAAAGTAGGTTAGAAAAAAAAAAGTTTCATCAAAAAAATCAACATGACATAACTTAGGATTTGAGTATTGAATAGTTTAACGTATTTAGTCTCACTAACCTGGATTTTAACCTTCATCTTCTAACTTTGAAAATATATTTTCTTAAAAGAGTATTGGTGTGATGCCTTGGCACAAAGACCATGCCGATCTCGATATATAACTGTTGACTTGACAATGTTGATACAATCATCAGAAGTCATCGATTTGTCTTGTTAGAAATTGAAATTTGATCACTCTCATATAGAGAGAGTCAATGGAGCAATTACATGTAGAGAAGAATTCATAGCATCGTAAGATAGAAAAAAGGTTAACGGTTTTAAAGATTGTGGGATCATGATGTTAGTGGGAGAAATAATAAAAAAAATTATTTTATATAGATTTTAATTTGGTACGGAAAATATATATGAATCAGTTATTTTAATAAACGAAACTGTTTTCTCTTAAAAACCTTTTTCAGAATTTACATTTTAAAAAAAAAATTAAATCATATGCCATGTGTCAAAATTTTATTGGGCATGCGACTTGCGCTTTAGTATATAAGGGATACATTGTATTTACAAAACTCAATAATTCAGCAATTATAAGCCTGACAAACAACTTTGCAATGGGTGAAGCCAGAAGCTGCAGCCAAAGCTTCAAACTCGGCTCGTGATCTTTCTTTTCCACCGGAACATTGGGTGAGCATCAACATATCCATATCAAAGGCAATATTTGCATTAATGTCCCCATTCTCAGCTTCATCTGGAGTGACTCGTTCTATGACAACAACTTTACCGTTGTCCGGTAGTGACTTCCAACAGTTCTTAAGAATTTTCACACATTCTTCGTCCGTCCAACCATGAAGTATACGCTGTAAAACAAATATGATCCCATATGTAAGTACAAAATACAAATATACTCATGCATTTTTATGAAATATGAATGATAAGATAGTTGATGAACTTACTTTCAAGATCATGGCATCTCCTTTTGGAACATCCACGAACATATCTCCCACGACATGTTCCACCCCAGGGTAAGAAGGTGCTTGTGCTAAGGCACAAGTCAGATCAAAGTTGATACCCTTAATATTTGGATACTTAGAAGTAACAACACCGAGTGTGTTTCCAACTCCTCCTCCAACATCAACCAACACATTCACATCTCTAAGCCTTGGTAAACTTCAAGAGCCCTCTTCACAACAGCAATTTAGTGTATTCCTGATGCATCTCCGTTTCTCCTTTTATAGCTAAAGCTTAGATAATTTCATATAAATATATTATTGTTGGCATGCCGGTCCATCTTGGGCGCTGAATAGTCTATATATGAAGTACTCCAGAACTATAAGAGCATCTTTATTCCTAAAATCCCATTTGGGGTTCTTATTTTTTTTATTTTTTTCATAAAAAAAATTTAAAAACTAACCAATCGCGGGCTGATATATGTCAGTGAGGTCCGCGAACAGTACATGAACTCCAGCAAACTCGCCTCTTGCAGAAGAAGAGGAAGAGGTGGGTTTTAACAAAATTGTGGGACTCACCTCTTAAGAACCCATTTAAAAGGTGGAGAGGATAAAGATGCTCTAAGGAACCACTTAGAGCATCTCCAAGAGCAACTTTATATTTGAGGTTTGCTGAACTTTATATTTGAGGTTTGGGGGTGACCTTCTCCAATGGTAAACCTTAAAAAAAACCTCAAATTTTTTATATTTTTACATTATAGTCCTTACTTTAGACAAGAATCAAATAAAAGCATAAAACTTTTATAACAGCTAAAATCATACATCAAAAATATTATAAACAATAGTTATTAATAAACTATTACATTCTAATAGCATATATTACATATAAATAAAAGACTTAAAAATACATTATTCATTATTATTATTATTCCCATAATGCTCCCATATATGATCAATTAGTGCATTTCGAAGCGATAAATGAGCTTTTTTTTTTTTTTTTTTTGTAGATTACGAGCCAAAAATTATTGAAACCGAGTATTTTCGTTAGTTGCTGTTTCAACTTGTAGCACTGGCACCGCTCTTGCATCTCTAATCGGTGCGTTGATGTCCCGCTCGTCTTCAATTATCATGTTATGCATTATAATGCATGTTGTGATTATATCATGAGTTATTATGTCGAGTGTATCTAGAAATATCACAAGATCCTATTGGTAGTAATAATCAATCTCTAGGAAAGCTGTGGGAAAAAATCAAAAAGAGTTACAATGAAAAAAAGATGAGTGTTGGGAAATTAGAAGCAACCGATCATTACAAGGTAGAATGAATACTATTCTTTGTGCTGTTAGAAATTTGAAGAGCTGCATAAGTCAAGTGGAGAATTTGAATCCAAGTGGTGCATCCGAATTTGACATTGTATGTATATTTATTTTTAGCTTCATTTATATATGATATTTATTTATTTTTAATGATTTTATCTTGCATGCAGATGGAAAAAGGCAAGAAATTATTGGTACAAGATCCAAAACTGAAGGATATCCCAAAGTTTACCGACAACTTCAATTTTGGTATTCCAAACACTCTTCAGAGCAACGTCGTCGGTTCTTCAACATCACAATCTCCGGGATTGTTTTCATTTTCAATCAACTTAAGTAGTGATGATGGTGGGTCAAATTCATCACAACGACCAATTAGATCAAAGAAAGCAAAACTCAAAAGGAAAATCTCGGAAGGTAAAAATTCTTCAGTTGACACTTTGGTTTCATCAAATGAACAAGTCCTTGATTTCTTAAAAGAAAGTGCATCAGCTAGGGATAAGAATTATGAAATTGTTCAGTTACGTATGCAACACCAAGCAAAAAAACTAGCCCTTAAGGAAATGCATGAAGAGAATAAAATGTTGTTAACAAACCTAGAATCTATCAGTGATCATACTACTCGTGAGTTTATCCGATCTGAGCAAGAAAGAATTATAAAGAAAAGAACTCAAGAACAACAACAACCTTCGAATGCACCAACCTTTTATGGCCAATATTTTAGTGATATTGGAGGTTCTGAATCAAGTTTACCGGATTATTAGTATAATTTTAATATTTATTTTGCTTATGTAATTTTATTTTATGCATGTTTACCTTGTTGTATTTTGTATTAACTTGTTGATGTAATATTGTCTTGTGTAATAGTTGTTTAATATTACTAAAAGATTATGCTTGTTTATTATTTAAACATTTATATATTTATTTAAATTTATATGTAAAAGTTAAATTTATAAAAACATATATAAATATATAAAATATATAAAACTGTATGGACTAAAATGATAAACAAGAAAGTTATCAAGACTTTTTAAAAGGCATATAAGTACATGGACTATATGAAACCCAAATCTAAGGTTTTGTACAGTGAAACCTCAAATATAAGGTTTCACTGTACAAAACCTTATAATTTGAGGATTTGAAGTTGCTCTTAGAACATCTCGAAAAGCCCCCTTAAAACTTTAAGTGTAAGGTTTTATACACTCCAAAAGCAATCTTAAAACTTTAAATTTTAAGGTTTTGTACAGTGAAACCTCAAATATAAAGTTTCACTGTACAAAACCTTATATTTAAGGTTCCTTATTTTTTCAGTCCTTGTATTTGTGTACTTTTTAAATAAAGCTAATAACTTTCTTGTCTGATCAGTTTAGTCCTTTTTAATATCAAAATATTTAGTTAACACTAATAAATATTATACAAAGATAATAAACAGCAAACAAATACAAAATACAAGAAACTGAAAATAGAATATTACACAAAATAAAATATTTCACAAAATAAAATATTACATAAATTAAAATATTACATAAGTAAACATCACAACAACATTAATATTAAGGTAAATTTGATCCTGGACTTCCAATATCACCAAAATATTTTCCATAAATCTCTGGTGCAACTGGAGGTTGTTGTTGCTTTTGAGTTCTTTTCTTGATGATTCTTTCTTGTTCAGATCGAATGAACTCACGAGTAGTAGAAATAGCAATAGAATCTAGACTTGTTAACAATATCTTATTTTCTTCTTGCATTTCTTTAAGTGCTAATTTTTTTGCTTGGTTTTGCACACGTAATTGAGCCATTTCAAAACCTTTATCCCTACTTGATGTACTTTCTTTTAAGAAATTAAGTAGTTTTTCATTTGATGAAACCAAATTGTCAACAGATGAACTATTACCTTCAGCAAGCTTCCTCTTGAGTTTTGCTTTTTTTGATCCAATCGGACGTTGTGATGAATTCGATCTTCCATCATCACTACTTAAATTGATTGAAAATGAAGACACTCCTGGAGATTTTGATGTAGGAGAGCCGCTGATATTGATCTCAGTATTAGGAGTGTCTTGAATACCAATATTGACATTATCGGTAAATTTTGGAATATCTTTCATCAAAAGCCAAACATGATCAAACTTGAAACCATTTTTTAGTTTTGGATCTTGTATTAACAATTTCTTAGCTTTTTCCATCTGCATAAAATATGAAATCTTAAGAAATACATATACACAATCATATATGTATAATAGAAAATAAATGTACTTACAATGTCAAATTCAGATGCCCCACTTGGATGCAAATTCTCTACTTGGATAATGCAGCTCTTCAAATTTCGAATGGCATAAAGAATGGTAGTCATCCTACCTTGTAAAGATCTGCTGCTTCTTATTTCCCAACACTCTTTTTTTTCATTGTAACTATTTTCTATTTTTTCCCATAATTTTCCTTGAGATTGGTTATTGCTGCCAATAGGATCTTGGGATATTTCTAGATAGACACGACATAACAACTCATCTTCATGTTGGTTGAATGATGAGCCTCTACTTCTTTCCATATTTTTATGAAAGGTTATTGGATGTGATTTTTCATTGTGTAGAACATATTATTTATACAAAAAAATAGATGAATAAAATTCAAATGAATGGACATGGTTTAATTTTACAGATTTTCTTATCTACATGTGAATGATGGATAGGATAAGATTTTGATCCAAGGGATAGTGAGCTATAAAATACATTGAATGGTGTTGGTTGAAATTTTAAGATTTTCTTATCTTCTCTTATCTCTAATATATTGGATAAGTCTGACATCTTGAATATAATTTTAAATAGTAAAGATTCTTATCTTGTTACGTTGGATAAGTGAAATAGGCATATAGAATCCAATGAATGGTTTAGCTTAAATATTTAAGATTTTCTTGTCTTTTAGAATAGTAAAATTTATATCTATAAAAATACACATATACATGTTAGACAAACATCAAAATACTAACACTTAAAAATGAATTTTGATATTGGGGGTTCATCTTCTTTTATAATTTCATCTTCTTCCTCTTCTTCAGACTCATCTGAGTTGGATGACTGGTTATAAGATCAAAATGCAGCAATAGAAAGAGAGCAACAAATTGCAGTCAATTTTTGTGTGAACAACAATCGTGTTATTCACAAACTCACTCAAGAAAACGATCATGTCAGTCACCGGGGCTCTATTTATGGTCATGCCGTCATACACCGTGATAGAGAAAATGCACACCGTAATCTGTTCAGTGATTACTTTTCGGAGAATCCTCTATATGACGAGAGAGATTTCAACCGCCGGTTTCGAATGTCAAAAAGGTTGTTTCTTCACATTGTTGAGGCTGTTAAACAACATGACAACTACTTCACTCAGCGACACATTGCATCTGGTAGAATGGGTTTATCAACCTTGCAAAAAGTGACAGCCGGTTTTCGGATCTTGGTGTATGGTATGCCTGCTGATGCGACATATGAGTACATCAAAATAGGGGAGTCTACAACAATTGAATGCATGAAGAGATTTTGTCGCGCAATTATAAAAGTATTTTCGGAGCTGTATCTCAGATCACCAACACCATAAGATCTTTCCAGGCTTCTCAACATCGGCCAACAATGTGGATTTTCCGGAATGCTAGGAAGTCTAGATTGTATGCATTGGAAGTGGAAAAATTGCCCAACCGCATGGGCTGGACAATTTGCTGGTCGTAGCGGATCACCCACGATCATTCTTGAAGCTGTCGCTGATTATGATTTGTGGATATGACATGCCTACTTTGGTATGCTGGGTAGCAACAACGACATTAACGTCTTGTAGTCATCTAATTTGTTTTCAAAGCTTGCTCAAGTTACCGGTCCTCCAGCTAATTATATTATTCAAGGAAGAGAGTATAATATGGGTTACTATTTAGCTGATGAAATTTATCCAAAGTGGTCAATTATTGTTCAAACCATTAGTGATCCCCAAGGTCCAAAGAAAAAATTGTTTGCAGCAAGACAAGAAGCATGCCGAAAAGATGTTGAACGTGCATTTGGAGTTCTACAATCTAAGTTTGCTATTATAAAAGGACAGTGTCGTTACTGGAAAAAAGAGGTATTGCATGATATAATGACAGCATGCATTATCATGCATAACATGATTATTGAAGATGATCGTGATATCAACGCACCAATTAGAGATGCAAGATCGGCGCCAGTGACACAAGCTGAAATGGAAATAAACGAGAATGCTCGTTTTCAAAACTTTTTAGCTCGTAATCTTCAAATAAAAAATAAAAAAGGCTCATTTATCACTTCGAAATACTTTAATTGATCATATATGGGATCATTATGGAGGTAATTATAATGAATAAATATGTAATATATTTATTTGTATGCAATGTTTAATTATAATATAATATTTTAAAATTAATTTGTCTTTATAATAATTTTGTTGGATATTTTATAGCTATTGTAAAATATGTATGCTTCTAGTTAAGTTTTTTTTTTAAATATAAGGACTATTATGTTAAATAGAAAAGTTTTAAAGGTTATTATAAAGTTTTGGTTTTGGAGAGAAACACCCTCAAACTTTATTTTTGAGGTTTTGCCAAACCTTAAAATAAGAGAGCTTTTAGAGATGCTCTTAAAGTACATAAAACCTTATATTTGAGATTTTAAAGTTGCTCTTGGAGATGCTTTTATGGCTTCTGAAATCTTGTCCAAGTGAGTGAATTTAGTCAAAGTTCAAAACATAGACTTAATCTAATTTCATTACTATATCCTTGTGTTCCGAGTCCACAAACCATTTATACAAAAAGATCAACGATAATCATTTTTATTTATAACTACGATAATCATATTCTTGTTTATGTATTTATTCAGTTTGATCGATATGGATACATTATCAACAAATTATAATACTACAACGGTGCATAGCAACCACTTGTCTACAACGGTATTATATCTTCAGATTTTCTATCAGCTACCGTTTTAAAAATTGTTTCTAACCTTTCAGATATATCAATTAATTAATTAATCCAAAAAAAAATTCATCGGAAGATCAAAAGATAAAACTTCTCATTTTCGTGCCTCTCATAAGCTTTGAGTTTTGAGTGAAATAAATATTTGATATAGAGAACCGGGATGTATTTTTTTGCAAATGTTTTGTTACCCTCATTATTTTCATATAAAGGTTTTTGTTAGGAGGATGTTTCTTCCTGGATGTGTCCATTATTCATGGCATAGCCGAAATTTACCCAAAGAAAGAGTACTTAAATAAATGTGATAAGGTTCTCAAATTACATTGAAGAATTATCAACTTAAATAGTTTATTTATTTATTTTAGGATATAATATCGTTTAATGAATTTTCACTGAACTTATTTTCCAGAGTAAATTCATTAAAGCAATAAATCTGCACAAATTCAAAAAAAAAATCAGTTGAAAGTCATAAGAATATTTGTTACACCCTAAGTATGAGTAGAACTTTCTACTCGGCTTGTAGATAATACGTTTAACGAAAGAAATGATTGTTTCATCTCCAAAACAAATCCCAAAAACTTATCATTCCAATCAAAAAGGCAAAATGCTATGGAATAGTTTTAGAAGAGCTTGTGATAGAAAAGACACATAACCGCATTTCAGAAGAGTTTCAGCTGAACAGACTTCTTAGTTTTTAACTCCACTTTGCTATTCTATGAATAGTATATCTGTAACAAACATAATGACAAAGATAGGATTAAACACTATCCCAGACACAAGAACAGGAAAATCAGTGTTCTAACTTAAAAACCCAATCAGTGATTAAATTCGAACCAGATCAAGCCTAGATACTCGAATAGAGAAGAAACAGTAAACCACTGACAAAAATTGACTAACCCACTTCAGTGACTTCATATATATATACGAATAGGAAAATTGTTTGTGATTTGTCTGGGTTTATGGTTTTGATGTGGAGAAAAATCAATTTTGATGAATACTAGAGAAGAAAAAGACAAGTCAAAATAGGGTAAGCACGAGGCGGCGTATTCGGCTCTTAGAGCATCTCCAATGTACATCTCTATATTTTCCTTTAAAATAGAGATTTCTATTATAGAGGTTAAAATGTTCCAATGTATGTCTCTATAATAAAGTTCCTCTATAGAGGAAAATTACTTTTTGCCTCTATATTTAAAGGTGAAAATAACATATCTCTATATTTTCCTCTATAAATAGAGGTGGGTTGGAAATGGTCTCAGACTCACAAAGTTAGAGTTGTCGGAGATTAAAATAGAGAATCCCAGACATGGCTGAAAGTCGTCGGAAAACATGGAGATACAAAAAGTCAGCTTCCTTGTATTCAACCCTTCGCTTCCCTTCTCCATTAATTTGATTTATATTAAATGAGTCAACTCGGTAACCGGAGGCTGCTACAGAGGCTTCACCTTGTTTCTGGGTTTGAGGAATATGATTTGAGGCTACGAGAAAAAGAAAGAAAAGAAAAAGTGAGTGAGGAATATGTCTTCTTGGGAAAGGGTTTATCCTAGTGTGATCTTATCTTCTCCGAACATGGTTTCTATACCGACTCTTCTATGGTATCTTGAAGCCTTTTCCTAATATCGGTCGGTTAATCTTGCTTGTTTCAGTTTTGATATTAGTTTGGTTATTAGTTGCCTTGATTGGGCTGTTGTTTCCAGGGATATATAGTTGTTCCGCTGGCTTAGTTTCCGGGGATGTACGGTTGTTCCGCCGGCTCTGTTTCCCTAGTATGGGTTCTTGTTAAACGTTGTTTCATGAATAATATAATTTCAGATGGGAAAAAAAGAGAGATCTAAACTGAAAAATGGAAAACAGTTGTTGTGAGTAAATGGTATAACTTTGGTTACTCTAACAGTTACTCTAGTTAATTTAGTTGGACTTTTTCACGGAGTTTGGTTGGGGAAAGTGTCTCAGTAGACATAAGTGACCTATCAATACCATTAAAACAAGATCATTCACTTAATGAAAATTACAGTTTTCTCAAAAATAACCTTAATTTTATAAAGGATTAATAAAATTCATTAATGGTATTTAATTCTTTTGGTTTTAAGCCTACAAATACACCTAAATAGATCTATTAATAATAAGCCTATATATATTTAAAAGATATATTAACTTTAAATTTAATATAAGTATAAATATATTATGAACTATAAATAAATTAACAAACATGAAAATATCATTTTCTTAAATATATGTATCAATATTCAAAATAGATCATTTGAATATTATACAGATTTTCAATGCAAACCAAATCATATATCCTACACCATATATCATATACATAGTTGAATATCATTTTCCATGTATAATGTCATTTTATACATAATATTAATATGACAATTACGAGTGTTCAAGAATATTTTAAAAA
Organism: Brassica napus; assembly: GCF_020379485.1. Taxonomy (NCBI): domain Eukaryota; kingdom Viridiplantae; phylum Streptophyta; class Magnoliopsida; order Brassicales; family Brassicaceae; genus Brassica; species Brassica napus. The sequence continues at coordinate 9,102,846 of NC_063439.1, forward strand.
TTATATTAAAATAAATTTTTAAATCTAAAATAAAAACATAAACTTATAATAGGGTATTAATAACGAAAATAAACTAAAATTGTCATATCAATAAGTTTTTTATTATCATTTTTTATATGGATAATATAATAAAATTTCATCAAATTCTGAAGAATCTCTAACTTATGTAATATTAAAAAATATATGAGTAATTTAATCAATTTATTTAAAAAATACTATCATATATTTGTGTTTTATCGGATCAACGGTATCAGATTGAAGGTTAATAGTGAGTTTTTGGGTTTTTACCGGGTTATTTTTAATTAACGAATTTATCTTTAAATCTGAACCAGATTATATACAATGTATCGGGTCTATACGTTCAACCATGAATCTATGTCGGATATGAAAACAAATCTTAAAACTCAAACATTATTATAGAACAACTACCATATTTCAAAAAAAATCCATATTTTGAAAAGAAAAAAAAAACAAATGATAAAAACCTAAAAACTCAAGTTCGAAACAAAAATAATGGTAGTTTGTAAATCAGTTTTTGATCAATAAATGAAAGAAAAAAAAACAAATCCGCGTTTTTTATGCCCGGGTCAAAATCTAGTTATGTTATTAAAAGTCAATATGTGTCTTACGCTGTAATATCTATATATATAAAGAAATGTTCGCCTCTCTCCCGTGAAGCCACGTCATCAATTTGTGCGTTCTGGGAGTGACACGTGTTTCATTTTATATTTAGGGCCAAAATAAATGAATGCAGTTAAGGGTAATTGAACCCAGCACTTCTAGCACTGATAATTTCTTTTAGAACCACTAGGCTAAAGTCAATTTTTATAAATATGTGGCCGCGAAAATACTTATTATCGTGTCAGCTGGAAGCCCAAGCTTTTTCTGCTTGTGGCCAGGGCCGACACTGAACTGACGTCAAGATGAAGATCGTGAAATTAAAAACTTTGCTCCAAACAGTTTTGCAATGTTTCCAACCTTTATAACTCGATGCATATAATCTATATCAAAATACATTTGTTGTACACGCTTTTATTAGTTTTGCTTTTAAAAGAAGGTATTTACAGTTATAAATGTTTTGTGTCAGTGAAGTAATGGTTGAAAAATCTCTATACATATGTCATTTTAAAATAACACTCAACTTCTATATATAGTCAATACATATGTCCATGTTATATTTTAGACTAAATATTTTCTCTTTTAAAAATATAGAAAACAATTTTTTTAATCTACAAGCAAATGTTGTAGAGCAAGTATGCATTATACAAAATAATATATATTTAAAATCCATACACAAAAACATAAAAATTGTTATAGGCCTCTTTCTGACACATGCACATTCCACTATGAATAATAATTAAAAAAAAAACAGTATTGTCATCAAACTTTATCACAAATCCACATTTGTACATCTATAATTATGAGTTGGACAATTAGTTAATTTGATACAATACCAAAGCAAGAATAATCGAAAAACAACTATACCACCGCATACTAATAAGTAAGACATAACAGATAACCAAATTCTTGAATCTTAAAACAAATTTCGACTCGAACATTTAGTGAATATCAAATTAACTAATATCCCGCCCGTAGACGGGCCGACCCTAGTTTTCCTTAAAGAATATGCTATGAAATAAGGCGACAATTATATTCTCATTCCGTCGGCAAAGTTTTTTCTCATCCCAAATGGGTCAACCCTTTGGGAATGGCTATTAGTCAATTTCTTTATTAATGTTCCTATATCATCGATACCACATAAGTTCGGCCCATATATATTAATCTCTTTTGTATTTGGCCCAGTTAAGTTTATGGTGTTTCTATATAAAGTGATGGTAGACAAGGATTGTGCTAAATTTATTCTAGATTTAAACAGAATACAGTATTTGTTAGAGCACCCGCAACGGAGGATGATGACGGATACTTAGCACTTAATCCTAGGTTAAGATGAATAGAATAATATTATAAAAGCTAAGTAATCTAAGGATTGATCCCTAAATAAAGATTTTAAGGACTTGATCCTTAGGGACGTGGAACTGTCTAATCGTCGGTTTACTCATCCAAAACAGAGGATCCGAAGCTTTAGCCGTCGATATTCATCCGGGAACTAAGATTGGGAGAGGGGTTTTGTTTTGGATGGTGATGGAATGTAGGATCAAAGCATCCGTGAAAGCGATAACCGAGCGTATTGGATGGGAAGGAATCATAGAACCATTGATTGGTTATTGTACGAGAGGTCTTCCATTATATGTTTGCAGGTTCTTCGATCTCCTCCCTTGTTCTTGTTCAGACAATATTAGAATACGTTTCTTGATTATGTGGTTATGGTTGAGATTTATAGGAGTTTTGGGTAGGCAACGAAGAGCTTGTTAGTTTGCACGAGAAGAGACTTGGAGATGCTGGTTATCTCTGTTACAAGCTTGGCCGTACCAACAATCGTGGTGACGGTAAGAGAGTCTTTCTCTTTATCTTGTTGTTATTGCCTCTCTGTTCATGGATATGAATCAAAGGACTCCTACTCAGAGATCACTATTAGACACACCATTTTTACTAGAGTCCTTAACTATTCAAACAAAAGAAAAATATACTAAAATAATGGTAAGAGCATATGCAATGGTGGACTCCTTCTTGGAGTCACTCGAAACTGATTTGCACAAAACCTTTTATTTCCAGTCCACAAGAAAATACATCTATTCAAATTCTCATAAATGCCTACGCACAGATTAACTAAAATGTCGTACTCATTAGTATATATATGCTGAGTTAGTAGGACTAGGACTCCGACCACACTAGTAAAGTTGAAATCCATATATCCATCATTATCTATATAAAAGGCATGCACAACTACATTATTTTTTCACTACATAAGGATCAGTATTTCACATTATGCTTATTTTGGATCAGAAGTTCCGAAACTAGATTACAAATGCCATTAAACCAAGGCCGTTTACAAATTTAATATTCGCGAAAGTTAAAACGTGCTGGCATATATGTTCGTAGGCAACTACGTATGCATACATATGAATTGTCATATAATACGTAGATTTGTATGTATTTGTTAAACAAGTGATAATGATGGTGAAGTATGGTGCTCTTCGTGTGGCAACCACACTCGTCCCTCTTTCTTTATATTAAATCCAACTCTTTCCATTATTGTATCTCCCTATAAAACTTATTTCTTAATTAGTGCTATCCAATTCAGCAATCCAACTATTTTTATTTATATATGTCAAGAAAAAAAACAACTTTCATATTAGTATCTAATATTAATTTGCTCTTTATGATTTTTCATTTGCAGACGGCTCTAATTGAGGTCGAAGAATCTATAGTGTGAAAAGCATCTGATTCAAATTTGATCCCCTTCATATATAAGCTAGTTGGATTGTACTGTTTAATATTTTAATTATCCATTATGTGTCCGTCTATAAGTAGTCGTGCAGTATATATTAAGGGCAAATCCCGCTTATTATTAATCCATTTGACCAATTCCTAATGGATCCCTCTTTTATTAAATGTACATAGAACAGAAGATATAGATATGATGATGATTATCAAACAGTCGTATCAAAATATATGTATGTATTATTCATTATCACATTTGGTCAAACACTGGAAAAATCCAGTGAGTAACAAAAACTGTATGTGCGATTGAATAGGTTCATTCCTTGTCGAGAACAAAAGTACGTTCAGTTAACAGAAAGTAAAGAATGAGAGAGTTGTTTTTTATTTTCACTTTATAGGAAAAACGCTTTCACAGTTTCGTGTAGTCAAAAAAGGGAGAAAATAAAACGAAAATGAATCAGCCGACAACTAATCCATATTTTAAATAAAATTTTTCTTAGAGAAAATTTAGGAATATAAAAACAAGGGTAAAAAACAATGAATAAAATAATTTCATGTACAAGGAAAAATGAATCAGCCGACAACTAATCCATACAGTTTCATGTAGTCAAAAAAGCCTTACACGGGAAAATTTAGGAATATAAGAACAATGAATAAAATAATTTTAGCATTAGAGCATCTTTAACGCTAGGTTCTTAAGATAAGTTTTCAAAATAAAATAAAGTAAATAATAAAAAGGTACGAAAGAGAAAGGAGAACGGTTCTAAAACAACCACCGTAAGCGATGGTTTCGAAACATACATACATATACATATGTGTCAGTTGGTTATTGGTTTTACTTTTTACAAGAAAATAAAAAGTAAATAAAATATTATAATATTAATATTTTTTCTTCTTTTGGTAACTCTTATTGGTTCCTAACGTTAAAGATGTTCTTAGTTTTTATTTACTAAGAGATAAGAAAATCTGAAAATTTTATTAATTTCTTCATTTTATATTACTTGCAAATGAATTAACTATCCGTCAAATTAATTTTCAGTTGATTTTAGGAAATAAATTAAGTTAATCATTTTCTAAATTTGAATATGGTGTTTTGAGTCAATATGTGATAAATACAGTTGCCAAAAGATACCTTATGCGGTTCTGTGCTAAACTGGTAGTATAAAGAAGTCAAGAAAAAACTATATAATTAAAAGTTTAAGAAACTTAATTGTAGGCAACAGGCTTTGTAGACCACTAGGTCATTGTTTGAGAAATTGAGAAATTTCAGTTTTACTTTATTTTGTATCTTTTTCTTCTGAAGAAGGCATATATATGCATGGCTTTATATCATGAAGACGACAGAACAGCTTCATATTGTAGGTATGTAACTGCCCCTTTCGGTCTTACTCAGATTGTTTATTTACTTTGGCCGTAACCCACCCAAAAAACAAATGTGTGTGGTTTCACATTTATTTCCTTCTTTCCCGTTTTATTTCAATTATTTATAAGTGTTATGTTTTTTGGTAGAAAAGTATAATGTTCCTTTTAAAAAATAAGTTTCAAATGAAATCGATTTTTCGGGTATATTGATACCAAGTATCGATCGGTATGCTTTAACTTTACCGATCGCGCGTACGCGGAAATCCACTTTAATTCTCTTTCTAAACTTGATTTGTTCGTTTCAAACATGTAATCATAGTGTAAAGACGATTAAAACTTTGCTATTTTCAATATTCTAAGCTTTTCGAAAAAGATAGAATGCTAAGGTGTTTACTTGTTCCGCTACAATTCATCATTTTACGCTAGTTTTAACGATCAAAGTCTATGCATATAAAGTTATAAACGGTGAGAATAAACATATAAATAGTAAAAGTTAAAGTTAAAGTATCGTTATAAATTTATTTACACACACATTTTTGAAAACCCCATTTTCTATTTGAATTCTTACACAATTTTCGTCGGTGTAAAAGTTGGTCTAGCCGTGACAAATGAACTTAGTTTGGTAGTTAGATAAAACTTTGTTTCTTTTGTTAAATGGCAAGTAAAATCAAGTTTAGAAAATTGTTGATTAAGGAAAACAAATTCACGAGTAAAGTAAACAGGCAGGTGTTAATTAGTCACATTGTATCCAGTCGTAAATTTACTTCCTTACTGGTGATATTGCTCCTCCACATAAATGTAGTAGTCAAACTTTATGTTTTGGTAAATAAAACTCATTAAAAAAATTATTAGTAATTAATGACAGCAAATTCGTTAATAAGATGAAACAGTTGGCGTTTGATATTCAGTCCACGTTTGATCGAATCTAGTTAAATGTATTTCCATTAGTGGTGATGATGGTCCACTTAATCGTCGACTCTACTCCAGTACATAACTTCTTTAAAAAAAAAAGAATTAAAGTTTTACACAAAACCTCTCCATAAATATAACTCATCTAGGCGTGTGTCCTCCACACTTCATCAAACATTCTCTATCTTCTCATTTCAACCTACAAAAGAAAATAAAAACCAAATCAAAAGATTTAACTATGGAGTCCCATAACGTGAACAACAGCTTGAACATAGACATGGAGAAAGATCAAGAAAAGGCTTTCGATTACTCCAAACGAGCTCAATGGCTACGAGCTGCCGTGCTTGGTGCCAACGACGGTCTTGTCACGACGGCTTCGCTTATGATGGGTGTCGGTGCGATTAAGCCAGACGTCAAAACCATGGTTCTAACCGGTTTCGCGGGTTTAGTTGCCGGAGCTTGTAGCATGGCGATCGGAGAGTTTGTCTCGGTTTACTCTCAGTACGACATAGAGGTGGCTCAGATGAAGAGAGATAACGGAGGAGTGATAGACAAAGAGAAGCTTCCGAGCCCTATAAAAGCGGCTACTGCGTCTGCGTTAGCGTTTTCTATAGGAGCGATTGTGCCTTTATTGGCGGCTGCGTTTGTGAAAACGTATAATGTGAGGATTGGAGTGATTGTGTCGGCGGTGACGTTGGCTTTGGTTATGTTTGGGTGGTTAGGAGCGGTTTTGGGGAAAGCACCGGTGGTTAAGTCGTCGGCTAGGGTTCTGATTGGAGGATGGTTAGCTATGGCGGTTACGTATGGCTTGACCAAACTGGTTGGATCACATGGTATGTCATAGTTTGTGTGTATTACATACGTGACCCAACACTTCTTCGTGTTTCATGCAACACAATTTAAGCGGTTACGTTTTTTTTTTCTGCTTTGTCGTATAAGAAACTTTGGAATATATATCTCATAGAGAAGAAACTTTGGAATGTATGGATTCGTGACTTGGTTTTTAGATTTATGTAAGCAAATGTGTGATATAAACCTGTCAAATGGCGTGTGATAAATCAATACTATTAAATTAGTAACATGTCCTATTGATAATAGTTGAGTTCAACTTAAAATATAACTGCATTTAAAATCAATATTACATGTTTAAATATTAAAACTACCTTAATCTACATATTATGAAATGGTTATTAAACTAACTTCCCCTTTAATTCCTATATTCTCTTGACCATCACTCTTATCAATACTAATTAATTAAAATCCATGGTTACATTCCAGATTTTGTATATTTGATGAACATACCAAAGTATCACTCGGTTGAATCTGTAATCATTTCTAGGTTCTGTAACTAATTAAAAAAATAGTTAATTGTCTCAAAATCACTCTCCAATTAACCTATATAGAATATCCAAATTTTTAAAAGTCACGTCTACCGTATTCTAAAACAAGATTTAGAATTCACGGTTACATAATATATTTGAACGGGTGGAAGAATATGACCATAATATTGAAATATATATATATACATATATATATATTTAATATATGTGTGTGTGTTCAGAATTCAGATGCTCACTTGATTCGGTGTAATGTTGAGGCCTGAAAAACTGGACAACAAAACCATAATTGTAATATTTATAACACCTTTGAAAAATACGATATTTTTCAAATGAAATACTTCTACATAAAAAAAAAGTTTATTGCCAAAGTATACTATTTTGTACTTGATAAATTTCTCTATATATTACTATTTCAAGTGTTCAATAATATCTTACAATTATCAAAAAAATAACTTTTAAATCTAAAATAAAAAATATAATCTTATAATAGGTTATTAATATTTCATATCAAATAATTAATTTTTATATATTACCATTTTCTCTTTTTTGAATGACATCATAACAATTTCATCAAAATCTACAGAATCACAAATTTATTCAATTTTATGTAATTTACCGAAGACCATATTAACCCATATATATATATAAATATTTAACAGAATATATTAAAATTTATTTATCAAGTATTTTTCAAAAACTTGTGTTCGGTTTTCAGTGCGGGTTGGGTTTTATATTTGTTTTCTGATATAACACTTTAAGAATCACTCGAGTATATGGGTCAGACCCAGTGTTTTGAAACCCGACCCGGACCCGCGGTTAAACCGGTAAATCCGGTGACCCAGAAAAAATCCGGTTTGGGTTTTGTGAATAATCCAATATTTAGAAATCCGCAAAAATTCGCAAAAACCCGGTAAAACCCGGAACTCGGTACCGGTTGAACCACGGTCGAACCAATAAATAACTTTTTACTTTTTTTTTTTAGTTTTTAATTATATTTTTAGATTATGTTTTATATTCTAAGTTTCCAATTAAGAAGTAACGTTTTTTTTTCAGTTTTATATTTGTGTGTTTTTAGATTTTGATGAAGATTTTACTATGTCACCTAGAAAAAATAAAGTGAACGATGGTAGAGAGAGCCAAAATTAATTGATGTGATTTGGTGTTAGTTTATTTCTGTTATTGATAATTTATTACAATGATCTTTTAGTTTGGTTTATTTTGTATTTGTAATTTAATTTATTATTCACATTAGGCATCTAAATATTTAAATATTTAGAAATTTTATGTTTGGATTTATTTTAGATGTCATAACTCTTACGTTGGTAGGGAAAATTTTAAATAGTCTAAACTATTTTTTTGATATTTTGTATGTCAAATGAAAATAAAAATATAAAAACTAAAGTTAAGTATTTTCTAAATGTTTTAAACATAAAATATATACATATCCAAACTATTATTTTATGTTTTAAAAATATTTAGAAAATATTAAACTTTAGTTTCTATATTTTTATTTACATAGCTGATATATTATTATATAATAAAATTAATTCATTTATCAAGCCGCGGTTCACCCGTGGTCGAACCAATGACCCAGCAACCCGGTAAGTCGTCCGGTTCAGTGTCTGGGTCGGATTTAAAAACATTGGTCAGACCTAAAGAGTATGAGACTTTGATTTTTGGGTTGATTCCGAATCGGATTTTTTGAGTACGAATATTTTCGACGAATTATGTTAGGTAACTACTAAGAAAATATAATATGTTGCAAACTTTAAAAATAAAGTGTAAAAATAATTTCTGAAATGCAAATGGCACAAGTGTACTGTTATGCAATTATTGACATATTTAATATAATTACTAAAAATTATATTAATATGTAAAATAAAAAATATACCCGCCTTTTTAAGGGCGAGTCAGAATCTAGTTATACGTTGAGACTTAAACACTTGCAGCTCTAGTTATCAACACACGGAAAAATTTCCGTAAAACTTTCTTCCATCCCGTTTGGTTTTATTCGAAAAATTCGGTTAAGTGTAAGTTTATGGATCAAAGCAGAAATAATATTAATTTATATACACTAAGATGCAAGCGGAATCATACACGAGTAAAATTTTGAATCTATCCCTATACATTATCTAAGAAGTGATTTGGTTATGTGTCATCATGATATTTATTTTCACAAAATAAAGATAACATGATTTCGAAAAAGATGACATGACATCATATTAATTATGACATGAACAGTTTTATTTATATAAATTCATGTTTTTGGTAAGTTTTCTAAAATATGGTAATAATTTATATAGCATTATTAACATTAATAAAAGTAAACTAATATTATATTATAAATATAATAGTATCTGCACACCTAAAAATATAAAAAAAATTCATAAATATTATTTGAGAAGGAATTTTTGTTATATGTCGTCATCCCATTTATTCTCACAAAAAATGACATAACTTCTAAAAAATATGACATGGCTTAATGTGATTCACAATTTCATCGATGTAAATTTATATTTTTTATAAGTTTTCTAAAATATGATTATAATGAATATATCATTATTAGCCAAGACATAAATATTAATAATGAGATATGTTTACAATTTTAACCAACATCAATTAAATGGAGTAAAAATAATTTAATTTTCTATCAATTTATTCACGTTTAGTCGTGATAAAATATGTAAGTTGAAAGATTGACTGTTGATTTACTAGATTCATTACTAGATGATTTCTATCAGTTTAATGTATCTTAACACAAATAAAAATCATATTTACTACATTGAGATAACAAAATAAATACAGCCATTGAATTTAATATAATTGTTATTTTTTTTTAGAAAATACAAATTAAACGTTTATTGAATTCAACTAAATATAAATAAATTTATACTGAAATAGTTAAAATTACAAATAATTATTTATAGCTTTAATTTTTAAACCAGTAAAATTAAAGTCTAAAAATTAATTATATTTAATATTTATTAAACAAAATTATCATTTTGAAAATTGTTATAAATGTGCAATGCTCAGGATCCTCCTAGTTAGACTTACATATGTAGAATAATGTAAACTCAACTTTCTTGTTGACTTAGGTTAAACGTTACATCGTATATATACGCATCAACATAGGAAAACATATGGTAATTATCCTAAAGGAATAATGGAAATATGTCATTATCTTAACATGACTCCTAATACTCCCCCTCAAGTTGGAGAGTGTAAAGTTTGAACTCCCAACTTGGACAATAGGAACTCAAACTGTGGACGTCCCAAGGCTTTGGTTAAGATATCAGCTAGTTGATCCTTAGTTCGAACATGACGCATAGAGATGAGTCCAGCTTTAACTGCGTCACGTACACTGTGACAATCACGCTCTATATGTTTAGTTCTTTCATGAAAAACTGGATTGGACGCTATGTGAATCGCGGCTTGACTGTCACAGTAGAAAGGAACCGGTTGAGGTACTGTGACACCGAGGTCTGTGAGAAGTGGCACGATCCATTTGAGCTCGCGATTAGCAGATGCCATTGAACGATATTCGGCCTCTGCTGATGAGTGTGAAACTGTATCTTGCTTCTTGGTTTTCCATGAGATTGGTGATCCACCAAGCATTACCACACATGAGCTTAAAGACCGGCGAGAAGTAGGACAAGAAGACCAGTCTGCGTCACAATAAACAGATAACTCTAGGTTGGCATCGGCGCGGAGAAGAATACCCTGATCAGGTGATCCTTTAAGAAAACGAACAACTCGTAAAGCTGCGTCCCAATGTGCTTGAAGCGGTTTCTGCATAAACTGGGACAGCAAGTGAATCGAGTAACATAACTCAGGTCTAGAGATGGATAAGTAAACCAGTCTCCCAATAACCGACGATACTGACTTGGGTCAGCAAACAACGGTCCATCAGCAGCGGCGAGCTGGTGGTTTTGTTCCATAGGCGTGAGTGCAGGCTTGCAACCCAGTAGTCCTGTTTCGGCCACAATGTCAAGAATATACTTGCGCTGTGACAAAAAAATTCCATCTTCTGACCGAGCAACTTCAATTCCTAGAAAATATTTCAACTTTCCCAAATCCTTCATACGAAAGCATTGGCTTAAGTAAGCTTTGAACTTGATTAATCTTGGAAGATCATTACTTGCTATGACAAGATCGTCAACATAGACTAATACTTTGATCTCACAGTCATCTTTGGTATAGGAGAACAAAGAATAGTCGGAGTAGGATTGTGTAAAACCAAACTTGATGAGTGCCTGAGACAACTTTGCAAACCAGCAGCGAGGTGCTTGACGAAGACCATACAGTGACTTGCGTAGGCGACACACTTTGTTCGGATCAGAGTTAGTGAACCCTGGCGGAAGCTTCATATACACTTCTTCTTCAAGATCTCCATGAAGAAAAGCGTTGTGAACATCCATTTGATGAATTTCCCACTTCTTAGCTGCAACAATACGGAGAAGACTGCGAACCGTGGTCATCTTAACCACTGGTGCGAATGTTTCTTTAAAATCTTCGCCTTCGATTTGTTTGTTACCTAAAACAACAAGTCGTGCTTTGTGTCTCTCAACTGTTCCATCTGCATTATATTTGATTTTGAAAATCCATTGACATCCAATAGCAACTTTTCCTGGAGGAAGATCGGTGATATCCCATGTTTCTTGATCCTCAAGGGCGACTACTTCATTAGTGACTGCATCACGCCAAACTTTGTCTTTCATGGCAACAGCAAATCGTTTGGGTTCATCACCCGCAGTGACTGCTGCAACAAAAGCTTGATGCGACGGAGAAAAACGAACATCAGTGAGATATTCTACTAAAGGATACGGTGTTTTACCTGAGACTGTTTCCGAGGACTGCAGAGCGGTACTTTGTTGAGCGAGTGGGGTATTTCGAAGACAGACGGTAGTGTAAGCGATGTAGTCCTTTAGTTTGGCTGGAGGTGCTTTAGCTCGCTGACCACGACCAAGCTGTTCTGGAGTAGTCTGTGGCTGAGCAATGGGTTCAGACTGGTTGTCTGTAACAACTGGGTGTGTGACAACAGGAACAGGGTTAATGGTTTCAGAATGATCTTCCGAAGCCATAAGATCAGGGACTGAGACTTGAGTGTCAGCGGAAGACAAGACTGGAGTAGGCACTGTAGTAGAAGTCTCATTATTGTCAGCTACTGGTGATTCAACTGCAGGAGCGGCAACATCAGAACTCCCCCTGTCGTTGGAACCGATAATTGGTTCTAGCTCCCAATCATCATCTGGTGATTCAACTGTAGGACTTATAGGTGATTTGTGTTCCATAGAGTTCTTCGAGACAGTGATGAAAGGGAACTCATCTTCATGAAACACGACATCACGGCTGATCAAGAACTCTTCTTTGTCAAGATCGAAGACTTTCCAGCCTTTTTGTGCGAATGGATACCCGACAAAAATGCAACGCCGACTGCGAGGTCCAAATTTATCTTTATCTCTAGAGCGAAGGTGTGTGTAGCATAGGCTACCGAAGACTCGCAGCTTGTCGTATAGAGGTTTGTTCCCGTGTAACAACTCGTATGGAGACCGGTTTTGAAGAACTTTCGTCGGAGTTCGGTTGATAACATGTGCTGCAGTCATGACCGCTTCACCCCAAAACTTAACTGGTAATCCAGCTTGAAATAGCAAGGATCGCGATACATTCAGAATATGTCTGTGCTTCCTTTCGACACGTCCATTTTGCTGAGGTGTTCCAACACACGAGGTCTGATGTATGACACCATTCTCTCTGAAATATCGTGCTAGACAAGTAAACTCTGTTCCATTGTCGGACCTGACAATTTTGACAGAATTTCCAAACTGTTTTTCGGCCATCTTCAAGAAATTCTGAAGTACTGTTTTGACTTCTGATTTTTCGAGCAGAAGATACGTCCAGACGGCTCGTGAGTAATCATCTACTATGGTGAGAAAATAAGCAGCTCCAGTAGAGGACTTAATTCTATAAGGTCCCCAAACATCGCAATGAATCATAGCAAAACTCTCAGTTGTTTTATTGAAACTATCAGGAAAAATTTCTCTTGTTTGCTTCGCCCTAAAACAAGTGTCGCAGGGACTAGGAGAAGCTTGTTTATTCGAAAAATCAAAAGGTAAAGAAGATAAAGCTGAAAACGATGGATGTCCTAGCCTCTGGTGCCAACGTAACTGATCTACCAATCGAACAGCTTGATTAGTTATGCATTGAACTCTTGCAGCCATGACGTCCTGAAAGTAATATACCCCATCTCGCTCTTTACCAGCTCCAATCAGAGTCCTCGTAAAACGGTCCTGTAATACACACAACGTATCAGTTAGTAACGCAAAGCAGTTTGTTTGCTTCAACAGTTTTGAGACTGAGATCAGTGAGCAATTGAGATTGGGCACAAATAAAACATTCTCAAGAGTAATGCGATCCGTTAATGTTAACATGCCAACGTGTGTCGCATAGGTTTTGTTTCCATCTGCGAAGCCAACAGGACACGGTGATATACTAGAAATGTTCTCAAGCCACGAGCGATCTCCTGTCATGTGATGAGACGCGCCCGTGTCTAGGATTAAGTCACCGTGTCTGATCTTACCATTGAGCTTGTCGGATGGTGTACGAGTCCTTTCATTGATCATCTGAGACAATGCTTTCCACTGTTCTTCTGAAAATTCTGGGAATGAGGACGAGTTTGATGTTGTTGCGTGCGCAGCGTTTGCTCGAGGACCCGAGTTCCTTGGCCGATCAGCACTGGATGAGCCGCGGCCTCTGTTATTGCGAGATCCTCCTCTGTTTCCTCCTTCACTTCCTCTGTTCGGTGGACGTTCTTCCCACCAATCAGGGAATCCAATTAGTTGCCAGCAACCTGATTTCTCATGACCTCTACGGCCGCAGTGTGTGCACTGAGGAACTTTTCTCCCGTTAACTGGTCGCAAGCTTGTTTGATCAGTCTCTGTTTTAGCCACAAAGCCCACAGCAGTTTGTTGTGTCTCACGATCTTTAGCTGAGTTCAAGCGCTGCTCTTCTCGAACTACTTTCGCATAGATTTCTCCTATATCCATGTCGAGATCAGACGAGATGATTGTTTGACAGATAGCTCCAAACCTGCTTTCATCTAGTCCCATTACAAACTGATGCATCTTCTCTGCTTCTCTGGTCTTCTCGATGTCTGTAGCTGCGGAACAAGTACAGTTGGGAAGTGGTTGGTACATGTCGAGCTCTTCCCACAATTTGGACAACCGGCCAAAAAAATCTATCACAGACTTTCCTTCTTGACGACATGAAGCAAGCTGTTCCTTCAGATGGTGCACACGAACTTTGTTACCAACCGAGAACCGCTTGCGTAAACTCTCCCAAAGTTTGTGCGAGTCCTGCACAAACGTTACCGTGGACCTCACACGAGGTTCTATAGACGTTCTGATCCAACCCACGATCATGGAGTTGACAGAGAGCCAAAGCTCTAGCTTGGAATCGTTTGGTGACGGCTTGAGAATAGAACCATCGATGAAACCTATCTTGCGCTTTGCTCGCAAAGCATTGGTCATCTCACTAGACCATTCACTGTAATTTTCTCCAGTTAACGTCACTGACGTTATCATCGCTCCCGGATTGTCCGAGGCGTACAAAGAGTAAGGTGTTGCGGCCTCAACACCTTTGACCTCGGAGATCTCTCCTCTTTCAGAGTCATCTCCTTCTACCATAACTGCTGGTTCTCACACAAGGACCAACACACAAACAAGGGCTCCGGTCTTGAAACCCGACACTTTCTTCACAAAACTCAACTTAGGGCTCAGAAAATTTTCTGCTCTGATACCATGTAGAATAATGTAAACTCAACTTTCTTGTTGACTTAGGTTAAACGTTACATCGTATATATACGCATCAACATAGGAAAACATATGGTAATTATCCTAAAGGAATAATGGAAATATGTCATTATCTTAACATGACTCCTAATAACATATAAAAATGTGTAACGAAGTTTATCAAAACTACCTAACTAATCCTCCAAATAACCGTTAAATGGTTGTTAAAACTCGTTAGGAATTAATCATTTATAATATCAACTTGAGTCTAATGAAATGTATCCATATTACGTTCTTGCTTAAGAAAATAAGTGGTTTGTGTATTTATTTTTTCAATTTCAAACTCTTAATCAATACTAGAAACACAAATGAATTCCGTTACAAGGAGCAACACCACATGTTCGTAACGTAAGAGTTTGACGTCTTCGACCACAAAAAAAGCTTGCATGACAAATCAATGATCTCCGACACTTTTCCTAAAAGAGAACACTACTTTTTGGAATTGCTGTCGTGTTTTGTATTATTCCAATTTGTAAAGCTAATTTTCATGCTCTGTTTTGGCACGAGATTGCGTGTAAACCCACACATCCTCGTTAAAAAGAACATGTGGCATTATTTTCTGAAAAGTAATGGATACATAGAGAACATAATAGGTAAGCAAATCTTTTAAATTTTATATGTTCATAGAGAACATAAGTTATGTTATGTTCTCACTGTCTTATATGATGTTCAAAATAATAGGTAAGCAAATCTTTTAAAGTTTACGTTTCATTGTGCACATTAAATGTCACAACATTAATCAAACCATGACAAGAAACCATTCAGCAACAAGTACACAACCAATATCAGTTATTAAGTTATGTTTCGTTCTCACTTCTCCAATCAAACAAACTCGCAAGGTCATTTTGATTCAACGATTCCTTGTTAGGTTGTGTACAAGTTCCGGCATCTACTTCTGATGCTTCACCACAAACTTATCCATGAACTCGGAGCTTTTTATCTTCAGCATAGTGAAATAGTTCACATCTTCTTTCTCCACAAGTCCTTCAGATGCAAATAAAGAAATCACCTGGCTCCTCGGTTTGATTCTCTTCTCCATACTCAGACCCAACAACACCGGTCTCGTAACAATGTCTTTAGCCTTCAAACCAATGATGTTCACAAGATAATCCATCGTGTACAATAATCTTCTCATCAGAAACCGTCGTGCAGTTTGGAAATTCTATAACTGCTGCAACAAAATCTTCTTTAGACCAACCAAACAGGGCCGGCTCATGGTTTTTAAAAGCCCTTGGGCAAAAAAAATATTTTTGACCCTTTAATAATTATATAAAAAACATTTAATCATATCTAAAAAATATATATTGTATAAAATATTATTAACTTTAGATGTAAACGCATATAAGATAAAACTTATTCAAGAAATATTTTTATTTATTTCTTCTTTAAAAAAAATTTCCAAAACAAAAAAAAACAAAAATTTTGAACAAATCGGACCTTATTTCATGGTCCCGGGGCGGTCACACTGCTCGTCCGATAGTTAAGCCAGCCCTGCAACCAAAACGTTGGAACAGATTCAACTACCGTTCCCTGGTTGACTCACTCGTCCAATAAAAAACCACCATAGCATGAACAAAACCAGCATTCTTCAGGTCAAAACCGGAGCTACAGTGTACAGACCCAGTTCAAGACCTCATTGATTTTTTTTTATATCGGGAGAGGAGAAAGTGTGGGGAAAAGATTGAACCAGCCACTTGATGCTCTTGTCTGGAACTCCAAAGTCCCTACAAACATATAGTTTGTGAGATAATGTCCGCGCAATCTCCAAAGAGAAACATCTGCATCCGTGTTAAGTAATTTATGATGCTTATCTGTTTTCACCAGTTGATAACGCAGCTCGAGTATTTCGAGACTATACTAAGACCATATTTGACGGTCGATGCCACTGAGTCTCTCAAGTCTGTAAAAGGAGCTGTGTTGGAGAAAGTTTTAGAGAGCATTATAGAGACAGTCAAGAACAACCCGGGAGGGCATCAATGGAAACCAACACGTGGGAGCGAAGATGCAATTTTAAATGACAAACAATCATATGTATCTCCTGATGATCTCCTCGTAAGCCAATCTTGATATTTTACAATCTTCAAAGCTACCAATTCAGCTAAAGTGGTTCTCTTATTTATTATTTTACTGGTGCTTTAGGCTCTTACGCACCAATATTCAAATGAAATGCTTCAATTTGAGTTAGAGAAGACCCGTTTGAATAGTGCGTGTTTCGTTGAGACCAGCCCGTTAGATTCAATATCCCCAGTAGCCAAATTTGCCTACTCGTCTTCCAGAGCATCTATGGATTCTCCGATTAGAACTAGACCCAGGCGAAAATAAGACTATCTACATCCTCTCTGCATTGCTACACTGTTATTATGATACCAATAATCCTCTTAGTTCCAACATTTGCAAATTACATGATCTTTCTTCTTGACATCAATCTTGTTTGCGTCGTGAACCGTGAATCAGTTCAGTGGTTCTGGTTAATGAAAATGTCTGCTGGAGTACATAATCAAAATAGGCAACACCACTTCTATTATGATGAGGCAAGTTAACAAGGGTTTTAAATAAAATATCTCAGCTACATTCAGTTAAAATGTTTGAAAAAACAAAACACACAAATACAAATCAGAAGCTAAGGAATCATTAAAAGAGGCAGCTCCATATTTGTGATCTCAGCCAATACACAAGAACACTGTATCTGAAGTCAAGTAGTCCTCAAAGGCGGCGACACCAAGATCACTCCATCTCCTCTCACAAATAGAAACGGAACCTTCCTTTTCGATGTCTGACAACAACAACAAAAAACAAAGCAGGTGCCATCAACAGGAAGGCTAACAAATCTAGTCTTATTAGAAGCTAACACATCAAATTTTAAATTTCACAGTATATATCACTGCCTAGCTAATCAAACACACTATGTAACCAGCACTATGACTTGTGATGAATCTCAGCTTAAACTTATAACTAAGACTAAGGCAATGCATACTGTGAAAAGATTTAATCTTATGAACCAAAACATATTACTAACAGCTACACTAAGATTATCAAATCCAAAAGCATAATAACAGATTGATAATAACTCTTTGGGAAATGACATACACGAACAATCTCTTCGTATGTCTCGTCGTCGATTTCTACAGTCGTGATAACCTCTTCAACATCACCCAGAATCATATTCAAATGCTGATCAAAAGCCTGCCGAAATAAATAACTTTTAGTGGTCTATTTTTCGTTTCCGGTCTTGGTCAGTGGGCTTCACGGTTTCCTGGTCTTTGAGCGGTTTCCGACGGTATAGGAGTTTGTATAGGCGGTTCTGGTGCATTTTATGGTTCGTGCTCCTTAATCCGTCTTCTATATCGTTTTAGTACTTATTGACGGTGACGATTACAAGTCTCGAAGAGATCATTGGAAGCTAGCTACCGCCAGAGACTTCATGGAGATTCCCGGCATCCGAGGAAACGAGGAGAACCTCACGTCTTCATGGTCATCGTCAACGGTAGAGAACGGCATCTGAATCCTAAGATTATAGAAAGTGGATTAGCGGAATGTGCCGGGTTTAGTGGGCGGGCGAAGCTAGTTTTAGCAATTTGTAAACTTGGGAAATTTTGTTCGAATCGAATTTGTAATCCGATCTTGTATCCCGGTTCTCCGGTTGGTTATTGTTATAATATAATTTCAATTAAAAAAAAAAAAAAGCTTTGGAATCTTGAAAATTTTAACAAGATTCGCTAAAGTCAACAAAAAACGAACGTGTAGCTTGCCGCGGAGTTCACGGTCGGATCGGAGCTTGACGTAGATTCTCTCTTCGATACTCAGTCGAATCAGATCCAGTGGCTCCCTAACGGTGGCGTCTTCCTCGACGGACATCCTGATCTCAAACGTTCTCGGAGGGTTTTGAAATTGCCAAGAAGAGAAGAATAGTCACTCCCGATGTCTCTGTGAGCTCACACAATCACCACCGTTGATTCTTAATTACTTAAAGACTAGGTGAAGATCCGCGCCTTGCGCGGAATAAACATTATATATATAAATTATTTTATATATTATATGTTTATAACATATTATGAAATAATAAATATATATTGAATAATTAAGAAGTCATTATCTACTACTTATATAATTAAATTGGTACGAACATATAAATAAATTTTATAAATCAAAAAAATATTTTTTCTATTTGAAATGATATATAATTAAATTTAAATGATAGTAACATATATGGGGTTTATTTTAATATTAATATTTATTAGATGATGCTTTTTGCTCATATTTTTTTATCATTTGTATATGTTATAGCAAAAATTCTAAATTAGTGATAACAAAATTTTCACTGTGGAATTAATGGTGTAAGTAATTTATAGTATTTTAAAAAATTAAGTTGTCAATATTTTTAATTTTTTTATCAAAAAAAGTTCAAAGTAAATTTCAAAATTAAGATATTTATGTATTTTTATATGGCATATAGTTTAATTTATATATTTATATATCTTTTATTTTTGATACTTATTAAATGAGACTTATAACTTATATTATTTTTTAATTATTTGTATCATGTCATAATAAAAGTTTTAAATCATAGATCACAAAATTTGAATGTGAAACTTTTAACAGTTTTAGTAATTTATACTCGTTTTTAAAAATTAAAAATATAATATATAAATAAGTTTTTTTAATTTTTATTATGTGGTTACTATGATTGTTTAATTTATTTTAATAGCTTAAAATTAAACAAATATAATTATAATACACACTTATGTTATCAAATCTTTATTATTCAAAATCATTAATTGTCATATATACTTTAGCAACATTAGGCAATTCCGTTATTTTATTTAAGGAAATAATGAAGCACATTAATAATGTATTTATTGTGGTTTAATAAAAAGTTTATTATATATTTAGATGGACCAACATATTTCTCTAAGGATTCTAAGAATCATTCTAGTGATGACACGTGGCTACAAAAAAATGTTGCAATGCTTCTCAAATAATATATAGGGGATGTTTCGGGCTCGCGTAAGAAATTTTATTTTGGGCTTTCTACTATTAAGCCTGGCCCAATATGTTTTTTTCTTTTTCAAGAGTATCTTTAACCCTAAACCTCACATTAGGGTTTTTTTTAAATTTATTTATTTATTTTTTTCTGATTAAAAAAAAAAACTAATCGTGGACCACCACGTATCAATAGGACCCGTAAATAGTAAAAGAAACGAAAAAAGAGGATGCCTTATTTTGCATACAGGAAAGACGGTGGTTTATATTTTGGTGAGGCTCATGCACTACTTTTTAGGTAGAAACCCCCATTGCATACGGTGATAAAAATGCTCTAACCATCCAAAGATTTAGAGGATTGAACACTGCGAGTAGGGGTGTTCAATCCGGATATCGGTTCGGCTTCGGTTCGGTTTTTTTCGGTTTTCGGTATTTCAGTTAGTAAAATATGACTACCATTCTAAATCCATATTTACTTCGGTTCGGTTCGGTTTATATACCGTCGGTTTTCAGTTTATTCGGTTTTATACCAAAAAATATAATTATTTTGTTTGAGATCATATTATATGAATTTTAGAGTCATATTCTTAACACAATCCTTTATTAAAAATATATTACATGTTCAAATAAATGAACAAAAAAGTAAAAATGCTTCTACCATCAAATAAAATAATAAAATCTATAACTAAAATCAAAATTTGAAATTTTGAAAATAAAAATATGAAACAAAATAGAAACATGAAAGAAAAGTTTTTTCACTCTTCTATATTTAGTGTTCATTAAAGTCATGCTTTTTCAATTGAAAATTTTCCATTAATTATTGTCCCTCAAATTTATAATCTTCATATTAATTTAGTAAAGACTAAAATAAAGCAAAAATATCAAGAAAAACTTAGAAAATAAGATGTCTGAATTGCGATGTATGGTTATTTAGTTATATTTCAAGTGTTTTACAAATTAAGGTTTTTTATTACTATAAAATTATGGTAATAGTTATTAACACAAATTTAACTTATGTAACAAATAGATTTTCATGTATTGTTATAAAATAGATACATATTTACATGTTTCTACTTTTAATCGGTTTTATTCGGTTTATTCGGTTTAATCGGTTATATACCAAACCATATCCAAATCCTACGGTTTTTATAAAATTATATCCATTCGGTTTATATGGTATATACCAAAACCAAACCATATTGTCTATTTTGGTTCGGTTCGGTTCGGTACGGTTCGGTTTTACCATATTGAACAGCCCTAACTGCGAGTCTGTTTTATGTTTGAAGATTAAATAATACTCCCTCCGTTTTTTTATATAAGTCGTTTTATAGTTATGCACGTAGATTAAGAAAACTATTAATTTCTTATATTTTCTAAACAAAAACATCATTAATTATTTACCTAACCACAATTCAACCAATAGAAAAATAAAAGATATATTACCATTGGTCATACAACATTAATTACTAATAAATTTTACATAGAAAACCGAAAACGACATATAATTTGGAACAAAAAAATTTCTCTACAATAAAAACGGAGGGAGTATATTTTATACAAAAATATTTGAGATTACAGTTAACCTAACATTTATATACATGAGTATCATTAATGTTCAAAACGACTTTTCGTGATGCGAAATCATGTACCTAGTGAAATAAGAGTACACAAAATTTATATACAAAAATTATACAAAATTTCCAAGTTGTTTCATTTATATATATGAGAAGAGTAAATAATTATGGTTTACTCTGTTCTTTATGCAACATTTGAATTGTTTTATTAAAAATATGCTCTCACTTTTAAAATCCTCGTATCACACTTGAGAACTTCTGGCAGCGTCAGAAATATCACACGCTTCGTCCGGTCCACGTCAGATTCCTAAAAATATGAGAAAACCATTGGTCTTTTTCTTATTCAAAAGGTTATTAATCTTTTGCTATTATTATTTCTTTGTCACGAGAATGGTTCACTTCATAGTTCAGGGTAGACCTCGAACGGATCGGATATTCGGGCAATTTTAAGTATCCGAATCCGGATCATTATCCAGTAGATTTATAATTTTACTATTTTATTTTTATCCGGATCCGGGGTTCGCGGATATTCGGGTGTCGGATATCCTTCTAAAAATAATAATATCCGGCGGATATCCGGATCCAGATTTAGATCCTTAAAATAAATAAAAATAATATTAATATATATAAAATATTAACAATAATTTAAAAATAAAATATACATAATTTTTTAATTATTTCTATGTATAGTATTACAAAATTTACATAAAATTTATATATACTATTATAAAAATAAAAATATATTAAATAAAATTAGTTTTTGTATATAGATATTACTATTTTTGAAATAGTTATTAATAAAATTTACGGATCCAGATATCCGGACTAAAAAATCAAGATATCTGGATCCAGATTTGGTTTTGACGTATCCAACATTTTACTGTTCGGATCCGGATTCGGCCTCTCCGGATATCCGGATTTTCGGATCGGATCCAGATCGGATCTCAGATCGAATCCAGACCTCGGATAAAAGTCTCAGCCTATTTCAAGGTTGAGACATCCTTTTTCTGGTTCACTTCTCACAATGATCTTCGATTTTTAATACTCGGTAAAAGAATCTAACCAATGAGATAATAAACGAACAATATTGTTCATTTTAGTATCTATACTATTAAAGCAGGATCCTATTAAACTTTTTACCTTAACTTGCCATTTTTTTTACTAACATTGCATATTTCATTAAGGGCAATCAAGTAATATTAATAACACATCTATATTGGGTCATTTTTTTCGGATCCAGCTCACATCAGATTTCTCTTGGCCCATTTGGACCGATTAAGAAATGAGATCCATTTTTTTTTTTCCTTTGGGCCATTGAGTCCAAGTTCAAATAATTTTTTTTCCAACTATTCTTAATTATTATTTTTTTTCTTTTCTTAATATAATTTAAGCATTCATGAAAAAAATTGATTTTTTTCATTGAAAAGTATAAATCTTTATTAAAAGTATATAATTTTTTTCTATTAAAATATTAACCACCTAATAAAATTAATTTATCAGAGTTATACCAACTTAAATCATTAAAGAAATAAAGTTTAATTTTTTTAACATAAATAGCCTTTAAAATGAAATACGATAAAGAAAAATAAAAAAATTATTTTTTTTATAAATAAAACACAAATATATAAAAATATGATATTTGTTAAATATTTATGAATTAAAAAAATGAAATAATAAATCCGCGCTTTGAAAGCGCGGATCAAAATCTAATTAGATATTGAAAACAACAGCATACACCAAATACATCAAAGATTTGCCGAAGAGCACTAACTACTATTCATAAAAGTGTCATTTTAATATAGATTTTCTCAAATTAAAATTTATTTATAATCTTAATAATTATATTTGTATGATTAATAATTTTTGAGATAAATAAATTATTTGCAAGATTAAAAGATGTTATAATTAATATAAATCAAAATAAATATAAATTTTATTAGATTTCTAAACTAACATTTTTGTATAACATGAAAAGGTTAAAATCTCACTATTTGTAAAACATAAAAAAGTATATTATAATTTTGTAAATTCTCCAAAACGGTTTTCCATTAGTATATTTGCAATTTGATCGATTTACTTGATTAGTGTATTCATTGATTAGCTTAAAAAGGAATTGTGAATGTCCAACTGATATCATAGAATAATATTTCTGTCCAACAATCGATTATGATCAGTTGTATCAAAGACAATTTGTGTGTGTTTAAACTTTTTATATCGAAATAGAATTCACTCAATCAAATAATTGAGAAGCTGATGAGCTGATAGTGGAATTCGACTATACATCAAATACCAAGTCCAATCACAAGGCATCATCACTTTGTCATTTCAATAAAAGTATAGTTATAATAATAATAATAATAATAATAAAGGAGCTAAAATAATAATTTTTCTAGAAGTTTGGACTTGAAAAGAAAAGTTATACGCAAAAGAAGAGCTTTCTGGCATCCACAGAGAGAGAGAAGAAGCTGACCGGAGAAGAAGAAGAAGACGAAGACGAAGCAAGTTCCAACTTTTGTTCGTAAGTTAAACTTCCTTTCTCTTTACTCATCTCTCATCCTGATTCGCCGCTCTCTGCTTGATTCCTCCCCCAAAGTCTCGACCTTTAGTCTCCAACTAGATCCACTCCTTGACAAAGGTCTAACCTTTTTGCGTGATCTGTTTCATCTCTTCGATTTAGGGGAAACCAGAGAATGGATGGGAGCTTTCCTCAAGGAGGCGTGGTTCGTGGCGGACCTTCTTCCTACGGAGGATTCGATCTGCAAACCTCCATGAACCAGCATCGTCACAGTCTTCACGAAGGTCTTCCCTTTACTATGGCCACAGCTCAAACCTGCGATCATCACCACAACGTGCCCATGACTGAGCAACATAAAGGGGATAGCGATGATGATGAGCCGAGCTTCAATGAGGAAGGCGGTGAAAAGTCAACTAAAGGGTCTCCATGGCAGAGAGTGAAGTGGACTGATAAGATGGTGAAGCTGTTGATAACCGCTGTGTCTTATATAGGCGATGATTCGAGTATGGACGGTGGGAGCAGGAGAAAGTTTGCAGCTTTGCAGAAAAAGGGAAAGTGGAAGTCTGTTTCCAAGGTAATGTCCGAGAGAGGGTACCATGTTTCGCCTCAGCAGTGTGAGGATAAGTTTAATGATTTGAATAAACGGTATAAGAAGCTTAACGATATGCTTGGGAGGGGGACTTCTTGTCAGGTAGTTGAGAATCCTGCGCTTTTGGATTCGATTGGGTACTTGAATGATAAAGAGAAGGATGATGTTAGAAAGATCATGAGTTCTAAGCATTTGTTCTATGAGGAGATGTGTTCTTACCACAATGGGAATAGGTTGCATTTGCCTCATGACTTGGCTTTGCAGCGTTCGCTTAAGCTGGCGCTTAGGAACAGAGATGATCATGAGAGTCATCATCAGGTTGAGGATGTTGAGGATGATGATGGGGAAGGTGAGGAGCATGATGAGTATGATGATTTTACACATGGGGGTTGTAGGGGTGTTCACCTTGGAGGTGGTGGTGCTTTGAAGAAGGCTAGACAGAGTCATAGTCATGAAGATGTTGACCATCCGGGTCAGCAAGTGAGTTCTCTGGAGTGTAATAAGCTCTCTTTGGCTCAAATGCCGTTTCCTCAAGGTGGGGAAGAGAGTGAGAGATCAGCTTTGATGCAGAAGCAGTGGATTGAGTCTAGGACTCTTCAGTTGGAAGAGCAGAAGCTTCAGATCCAAGTTGAATTGCTGGAATTGGAGAAACAGAGATTCAGGTGGGAGAGGTTTAGTAAGAAAAGAGATCAGGAACTGGAGAGAATGAGGATGGAGAATGAGAGGATGAAGCTTGAGAATGATAGGATGGGACTGGAGTTGAAACAAAGGGAACTGGGTGTTGAGTTGTAGCAGGATTGTCTTCACTTCCCTTGATTGGTATATAAATGAAGAGTCATTTATGAATTATGATGTTGTAAGCTTTGATTTGAAATGATCTCGAGACTTTGATGTGAGAGATCATTGTGGTTGTTTCTGTGTTGAAGGTTTGAGGGAATGAGTGGTCAATACTAGTAGTTCTCCAAGGTTTTGCCTTAACCTCTCAACCTGTTTTTTCATCATTCTGCTGTATTATTTTTGATATCTTAGTCCAAAATTCCGAATGTAACAAATGTCTGTCTCATTTTAATTTTGAAACAAACTCAAAACTTTTGTTCTGCAACTTCGGTATAAAACGTCTTTGGCTCGCTGCTTCATACAACTGCAAAATAAGAACCTTGAAATGTAAATTTGTAGGAGAGTTTGTGATGCAAGAATAGTTGTGGAAATTGCTGGAACTCTTGCCTACCTTCACTCCAATAACCCACCGTGATGTCAAGACTGCTAATATTCTCCTGGATGAACACTTAACTCCAAAAGTAGCAGACTTTGGTGCTTCAAAGCTGATACCAATGGATAAAGAGCAGCTCACGCAGTGGAGCTGATACTATATGCGTGTTATGTAAGGCTGCTGCAGAAACCCGTAATCACTTGTTCTTTGAGTGCGCGTTTTCATCGCAGTTATGGAGTCATCTCAGCAGTGGAATTCTAATGAATTCTTACTCCAATGTCTGGTCTTCTCTTGTGCCGATGATTTCAAGTAGTAGGGGTGATAAGAAGACGTTATTTTGTATTAGATATGCATTTCAAGCTGCAGTCTATGCAATTTGGAGAGAAAGAAATAGGATCAGACATGGGGAAAAACCAATGCCGCTTTCTATTATCAAGAAGCTCACGGATAAGGGTGTTAGAAACAGGCTCAGCCTGATGAGAAGGAATGGAGGAAGGGGTATGGTGGGAGCTCTTCAATTTTGGTTCCAAACAAGAGTATAGGGATTATATGAGTAGTTAAGGTTGCTGGAAGTCTTTATTATTCTGGTCCACACTTAGTTGTAACAAGGCTTTTTGATTGAATAAAAATTTAACATTCTTTCAAAAAAAAAAAAAAAAGAGCAGCTCACAACAATACTCGAAACATCTGGTGAGTTACTTTTCTTGTGCCACCAAAGAGAATAGGTTGCACGAGGTTATTGATGGGAAAATGATGAATGAGAATTATTATAGAGAGATCCAGGAAGCGGCAAGAGTTACTGTTAAGTGTACAAGAGCGACAAGAGAGGAAAGGCCAAAGATGAAGGAAGTAGATGCACAGCTTGAGGGTTTAAGAGTCACAAAAACCAAACATCAGCGGTCGGATCTAGCACTGGCTATGACAGCATCAATAATATAACAAGAATACACGTTTAATCTTGCCGCTGATTAGACTTGTAGGCACATTCTACTGGATATTTTCTCTTCCTTGATTGGTATTGTACACTTCTCTATCAGATTTAGTAATCGAAAAGTTTAGTGTTGGTGTTCAAATTTCCAAACTCATGAATCCTGTATCTATAAATAGACCAAGAGCAAGGGCATAGCTAAGGTTAAGATCGTCATTACCTATCTGAACCTCTTAATTCCAATGCCTTGACACACAAGAAAAGAGTCTCTTTGGTTTTGCCATTTTGGAGAAATACACCCTCCGTTGATAATATTATCAAGAGCCTTATGCCTACACCGTGAGTTATAATGTCATTTGGGCTGGTAATATCAAGGAAAAAAGAAAGGACATGACAGATAATCGACGGTTGACCATGTTGTGACCAGTGCCGTGCGAAGGTCTACGGGGGCTTGAGGCAAATCTAAAAATGAGGTCTTTTAATAAATTTTTTTTGATAAAAATATAATGTATAGTTAAAAAAAAATTAGCAGTACCATGATTTAAATTAGTAAAGATTAAGAAAAATTAATCACTTAATAGAACTCGTGAGTCTATGATTTATAAGTAGCTCTATAATAAACAAATAACTTTACCATAGTATAAATTAGTGTGAGATGTTAACTTAATAAAGACAAAAAACTAATAGCACTAGAAAAGATAAATTAATGACGAGGTCTATACTGAAAGAAATATATACCTTAATACAAGAAGAGATGGTGATGATTAAATAAAAAGAGACAAAATACATATAGATCAGATCATGTGGGATAATCCGTAAGAAATAAGATGTACAACTTTAAAAAATATATATAGATCATGTATAAAGTAGTTGAAATTTATTTTTCTTTTCTGTTTAGGGATTTTGATATCACAAAAGAGATCTTTCTTTCTAATTTTTGAAAATTGACAATAAAACAAAATATTTTTTTCTGATAAAAGAAAAGAAGAGTAACTGTGAGGATTCAAACTTCAGTTGATAAGATAATGTGTTTACTAAGACCATTATGCTACACAAGAATTTTGAAATTTTGGAGCTCTAAAATATCTATATATTTTGGGGGCCTGAGGCAAAAGCTTTTTTGATAACACATGAAGCACGCCTCTGGTTGTGACCGACCTGATCTCCTCACAGCCAATCATTCCACTAGTCAGATCAAATGTCTTTTGCCGGGAGCCAGATGCTCAGCTAGAGCTAGATGTCTATCACCATATTCAATCCTTCACTTAGATCTAAACCCTCACGGGTTTGTTTTTGGATCTGTTACTTCACAAAACACTTCATATTATGTGAAACTGAAACATATATAAATATTAGACTCGATTTAGTATCTGATGTAGGATTTGTATTGCTTATTTATACTAGCCACCAAAAAGATGGACTTCAACTAGTTCACCAAAGTAGTCCACTGCTCTCTTTTAATATTCTATTCAATTAACCATATAATTAAACATAAATATTAGGTTTGGGTTAAAATCCGTAACATAAAAAAATCCGATCTATTCCCAGTTCAAAATGTAAAAAAATACTCAAATAAATTTTGTAGGGTGTTACAAAGTGTTATTGATCGAACCCGAACGAGTAACAAAAAAAAACCAAAAATTGAAAAAACCCAAAAATTATCTAAAAACCGATCGGAATGTCCAAATTGATAGACAATATAAATATATGAACCATAATTATGTATTTAAAATATTTAATTTAATATTTATTTTGATATAATATCTAAAAATAAATATTTAAAACTAAGTACCTTAAATACCTAATTCTAGATAAATAAATATATTTATATATTTCTTGTGTTTTGCTTTAAAATTTTAGCTTTTACTCCAGGTATACTTTATGTGTGTTTAGGATGTGATACAAATTAACAATAAAACTGATGAGTTATAAATAAACCCGACTTGTACTTACAAATTTACTAGAATGAGACTTAGGGTGTGATACAAATTTACTAAAACCGAAACCAATATGTTATATCCGAACTCGATCTGTACTTACAATTAAACTAGAATAGAACCTCGGGTGTGATACAAATTAAAATCAAAATCCGAAATCCCAATGGATACCCTGCTAAGCCTAATATAAATATCATGAATTTCTTTACCATTTCTTCACGTTTTGAAGATTCCTTGGACCTACCAACCCTTGTTATCTTTGTATACAACCAAAAAAATTATGGAGTCACTACCAAACGTGGCCGTCGGGTTAAGGTACTTAAACGTCTTCCTTGCGTTACACCGAAATGGTCATGACTGTGAAAACGAGTAAAGACAGAAACATCTCAAGACATGAGGTTAATCTCCTATAAAAAATCAAATACCTCAAGGAGATGAGAAAACACTCAAAAGTAAGAAATAAAGAAAGAAAGAGAGAAGATGAACAAGGTGCATGGTCTGTTCTTGGTGGTCATTTTCTCTCTTGCCTATGCACAGCTTGTTAAGTGTCAATCTAAGCCAAGTTGCCAAACTAAATGTGGCAACGTCTCAATCGAGTACCCTTTTGGCATTTCTCCAGATTGTTACTATGCGGGACATAGTACTTTCCTACTCACCTGTAATGAAACAACAAACAAGCTATTCACTGGCAACCTGCAAGTGATCAACATTTCTCACACCGGCGAGCTACGCATCCTCGAGTCTATAGCCTACTCTTGCTACAACAGCACAGATCTGACTGATAGAATTATCTACAACACTACTCTGGTTGACTTCACTCTTTCCAACAAGAACAGTTTCACTGCCGTGGGTTGTAACACTTACGCGGTAATGACCACGACTATTGGAGATCGAAGCTACTCAACTGGATGCTTGTCGTTATGCGATTCCACCACAAAGGAAGACGGGCTGTGTTCCGGTGAAGGCTGCTGCCACACCTCCGTTTCTAAGGGGAGCCAACGTTTCGTAATCAGATCAAGCCGCTTTGACAGCAGTGCGTATGTTAATAACTCTAATAATTGCTCCTACGCCTTTCTTGTCGAAGAAGGTATGTTTAGCTTCTTTCCTTCTCAAGATCTTAAGAATCTTCGAAATGTTACGGAGTTCCCTGTAGTACTGGATTGGTCTATCGGAAACCAGACATGCGAGCAAGCCGGAAACACAAGCATATGCGGTCAGAACAGCGTATGTACCAACTCTACTACTCGAGCCGGGTATAACTGCAAATGTAAAGATGGTTACGATGGGAATCCATACCTAGCCGAAGGCTGTCAAGGTACTATGTTTTTACTTTTTTTTATTTGATAAATACCTTAATAAATAAATTTGTATCATAAAATAATACATAATGAAAAAAAATGATCAAATTAGCATATGTATATCTATAGGATTTATTGGTTAAAAATTAGAGTTTAGATTTTAGAGATGAGATTTAGGGGTTTTGGTTCAGGTCTACAATTTAAAGTTTATTTACTACTTTACTGTATAAAGTTTAAAATAATAATAAAATTTTAAATACATATTTAAAATTTAAAATTATATTAAATATGTTATTCACCAAGAGCAATTTAGTTTTCTAACTCTTTAAATGATATTTCAGACATTTTCTTCCTTATGGACCAGTTTTGTGGTAGAAATTTTATTTTTGCTTTTTAGGAGATTGTTCTTTCTTTTTTATTTTTATTGTTACTTTTGTTCCTCACACATTTTTTGTGCTCTTTTTTTTTTCCCTTGGAACAGACATAGATGAGTGTACTACTAATAGCACTATCCATAGACATAACTGTTCGGGTTCCAGCACCTGTGAAAATATGATGGGGTACTTCCTTTGTAGGTGCCCATCTGGTTTTGACTTGAATGCCACCACCAATGGCTGTATGCGTAAACACAAGCCTGAATACTACGGATGGAGTCAAATTTTTCTTGGTAAGTTCCCTTCACTTGTTTTGGATTCTTTCATTTGGGAAAAAATCTCTCTCTAATCATCTCTGGGTTATGTGATCAGGAACAACCGTCAGCTTCTTGGCCATCCTACTTGTCGTTAGCTGTGTACAACAGAAAAGAAAGCACAGGAAAAACACCGAGCTCCGAAAACACTTCTTTGAGCAAAACGGTGGTGGCATGTTGCGGCAGAGACTCTCAGGAGCAGGGACATCAAATGTTGATGTCAAAATCTTTACTGAGGAAGGCATGAAAAAAGCAACTAATGGTTATGAAGAAAGCAGAATCTTGGGTCAGGGAGGCCAAGGAACAGTCTACAAAGGGATATTACCGGATAGCTCAGTAGTTGCTATAAAGAAAGCTCGGCTTGGAGACTGCAGCCAAGTAGAACAGTTCATCAACGAAGTGCTTGTGCTTTCACAGATCAACCATAGGAACGTTGTCAAGCTCTTGGGCTGCTGTCTAGAGACTGAAGTTCCCTTGCTGGTCTATGAGTTCATCAACAGTGGAACCCTTTACGACCACTTGCATGGTTCCATGTCTAATCCTTCTCTAACATGGGAGCACCGTCTGAGGATAGCCCTGGAAATTGCTGGAACTCTTGCCTACCTTCACTCCTCTGCTTCAATTCCAATCATCCACAGAGATGTCAAGACTGCTAATATACTCCTGGATGAAAACTTAACTGCAAAGGTAGCTGACTTTGGTGCTTCAAGGCTGATACCTATGGATAAAGAGCAGCTCACAACTATGGTGCAAGGCACTCTAGGTTACCTAGACCCAGAATACTACAACACAGGGTTGCTAAATGAAAAGAGTGATGTTTATAGCTTTGGAGTAGTCCTCATGGAACTGCTCTCAGGCCAGAAGGCATTGTGCTTTGAAAGGCCACAGCACTCAAAACATCTGGTGAGCTACTTTGCTTCTGCCACAAAAGAGAATAGGTTGCACGAGGTTATTGATGGGCAAATTATGAATGAGAATAATTATAGAGAGATCCAGGAAGCGGCTAGAGTTGCTGTAAAGTGTACAAGAGTGACGGGAGAGGAAAGGCCAAAGATGAAGGAAGTAGCTGCACAGCTTGAGGGTTTGAGAGTCACAAAAACCAAACATCAGCGGTCGGATGATTATCCTGAGCCAATGGAGATGGAGCATTTGCTCGGTCTTGAAATCTTGTCGGCACAAGGTGAAACCAGCAGCACTGGCTATGACAGCATCAAGAATATAACAAGAACACACGTTGAATCTGGCCGCTGATTAGAGTGTAGGTCACATTCCATTGGATCCTGATCATGTTTCTTTTCTCTTCCTTTATATCCTAGACATTTAAACCATATAGTAAAAGAAATGACATTCAAAAAACCCTCTGTGCTTGAGAGATTCTTGATTCTTCAGATCATTAATCATTGTATTTATAACCCTCGCAAAGGCATCTCCAACCTCACTCTATTTTCCCTTCTAAAATAGAGTTTAGAGTAAAAATGCTTCAATTGTACTATATTTTCTATTCTATAATAGTGTAAACCTATTTATTACTCTGTATATAGAGTAATTTTTTATTTTTTGTCCATCACTCTATTTTCACGCTAAAATAGAGTATCATTGGAGCAACATCCAACTCTATTATAGAGTTACTCTATTTTAAAGAAAAAATAGAGTGAACCATTGGAGATGGTCTAAGTGTCACAATCACTTTTTGGCTCCGAATATTATGATCCGCCTGCCCTACACCGCAGTTAACAATAACTAAAATTTTTACATACACTATATATCTATATGTTTTTATTACTGTATATCACTTGTCCTGTACCGCTCAATCCGATGTTACCATTCGGAGCATATATATAAAGTTATAAACCAAGAGCATAGCTGACTTTTCCTCATAAGTAAGGTCAAAATCATCATTTTTTTCTGAACCTATAATTCCGTTGTCTTGATAGATGATATGAAAGAAAAAAACCACTAAAAGCTTTTGGAGATATACACTCACCGTTGGTCAACTTTTTTGTATGGAGTTGTATGTTTTTTTGTTATAAGAACAGAGCATGATATGATCAGGAGCCTTAGGCCATCATCAGTGGTACAAACTGTTGCAAGGTTTCTCAGCATATGTTATAGCATTTAAAAATAAAAAACCAATAAGAAAACTAACATATCATTCAAGAGTTTCTCAAAAATAACATGTTTAGGTACAAGCTCTTTAAAAAAAAAAAAATTCATATTCTTATATATATTTTATTTACAAGAAACTTTTGTAGATATCCTCTCTGGACCACTGCAGCTGCCAGTCCTACATCTTCACTTATAATGATACTTTGCTTGGTAATATCAAGGAAAGAAGAGAAGACTGATGATAACTGAGGGTTGACGAAGAAGACTTGTACTAGTTGACCAATGTCTAATGGTTTTTCTCTTCAATAATCATATAATTAATCAAATATGACCTGAATTTATTTACCGTTTCTTCAGAGTTTGAAGATTCCTTGGACCTACCAACCGTTGTAATCTTTGTATACAACCAAAAAGAAAAAAATGGAGGCACTGTCAAACGTAGCCGTTGGGTTGGGTTACTTGAACGTCTTCCTTGCGTTACCACTGAAATGGTCCTGTCTGTATAGCTGGATTAGAAAGCGGCTGCGAGTAAAGAGAGAAACATCTCCTATAAGAAATCAAACACCTCAAGGAGATGACAAAAACACTCAAAAGTAAGAAAAAAAAAAGAAAGAAAGAGAGAAGATGAATAAGGTGCATGGTCTGTTCTTGGTGGCCATTTTCTCTATTGTTTATACACAGCTGGTTAATGGCCATTCTTTGCGAGGTTGCCAAAATAAATGTGGCAACCTCTCAATCGAGTACCCTTTTGGCACTTCTCCAGGTTGTTACTACGTGGAAGATCCTAGTTTCCTACTCACCTGTAATGAAACAACAAACGAGCTATTCTATGGCGTCAACATGCAAGTGATCAACATTTCTCACAGCGGCGAGCTACGCTTCCTCAAGTCTCCATCCTTCTCTTGCTACAACAGCACAGATCTGACTGATAGAATTACCTACAACACTACTCTGGGTAACTTCACTCTTTCCAACAAGAACAAGTTCACTGCCGTGGGTTGTAACACTTACGCCTTCATGACCACAACTTATGAAGATCGGAACTACTCGACTGGATGCTTGTCCATATGCGATTCCATCCCAAAGGAAAACGGGGTGTGTTCTGGTGAAGGCTGCTGTCATACCTCCCTCCCTAAGGGGAGCAAACGTTTCATAATCAGATCAAGCCGCTTTGACAGAGATGCGTCTGTTTATGACTTTAATCCTTGCTCCTACGCCTTTCTTGTCGAAGAAGGTATGTTCAGCTTCTCTCCTTCCCAAGATCTTCAGAATCTACGGAATGTCACGAAGTTCCCTGTAGTACTGGATTGGTCTATTGGAGGACAGACATGCCAGCAAGTTGCAAACAAAAGCATATGCGGCACGAACAGCCTGTGTTTGGATTCTACTACCGGAACAGGTTATAATTGCAAATGTAAAGCCGGTTACGATGGGAATCCATACCTTCCAGAAGGCTGCCAAGGTAACTATGTTTTGACTTCTTTCCTCTTTTAAGTGTTAATTGTTTTCCTCACACATTTCTTGTTGCATCTTTTTCCTTGGGACAGACATAGATGAGTGTACTACTAGTAGTACTATCCATAAACATAACTGTTCAGATTCCAGCACCTGTGTAAACACGATGGGCCACTTCCTTTGTAGTTGCCCATCTGGTTTTGACTTGAATGCCACCACCAATGGCTGCATGCGTAAACACAAGCCTGAAAACCATCCATGGATTATTATTGTTCTTGGTACGCCTCCCTCACTTGTTCTTGATTTTATCTTTTTGTAAATTAATTAAAACGACTCTCTAATCATTTATGGGTGATGTGATCAGGAACAACCGTCGGCTTATTCGCCATCCTGCTTGTTACTATCTGTGTACAACAGAAAATGAGGCACATGAAAAACATTGAGCTCCGGAAACAATTCTTTGAGCAAAACGGGGGCGGCATGTTAAGGCAGAGACTCTCAGGAGCAGGGCCATCAAATGTTGATGTCAAAATCTTTACTGAGGAAGGCATGAAAAAAGCAACTAATGGTTATGACGAAACTAGAATCTTGGGTCAGGGAGGCCAGGGAACAGTCTACAAAGGGATATTACCGGATAACTCCGTAGTTGCTATAAAGAAATCTCGGCTTGGAGACAGCAGCCAAGTAGAGCAGTTCATCAACGAAGTGCTTGTGCTTTCACAGATCAACCATAGGAACGTGGTCAAGCTCTTGGGATGCTGTCTAGAGACTGAAGTACCCTTGCTGGTCTACGAGTTCATCAACAGTGGCACCCTTTATGATCGCTTGCACGGTTCCATGTCTGATTCTTCTCTTACTTGGGAACACCGCCTGAGGATAGCAGTGGAAATTGCTGGAACTCTAGCATATCTTCACTCCTCTGCTTCTATTCCAATCATCCACCGTGATGTCAAGACTGCTAATATTCTCCTGGATGAAAACGTAACTGCAAAGGTAGCTGACTTTGGTGCTTCAAGACTGATACCTATGGATAAAGAGCAGCTCACAACTATGGTGCAAGGCACTCTAGGTTACTTGGACCCAGAATACTACAACACAGGGTTGCTAAACGAGAAGAGCGATGTCTATAGCTTTGGGGTAGTCCTGATGGAACTGCTCTCAGGCCAAAAGGCATTGTGCTTCGAAAAACCTCAACAGTCAAAACATCTTGTGAATTATTTTGCTTCAGCCATGAAAGAAAATAGGTTGCACGAGGTTATTGAAGGCCAAGTGATGAAAGAGAATAACCAGAGGGAGATACATGAAGCTTCAAGAATTGCTGTTGAGTGTACAAGACTGATGGGAGAGGAGAGGCCAAGGATGAAAGAAGTAGCTGCACAGCTTGAGGCCTTGAGAGTCGGAAAAACCAAACATGAGGGGTCGGATCAGTATAATGAGCCAGAGGTGAATGAGCACTTGGTCGGTGTTGAAATGTTATCAGCACAAGGGGATACTAGTACCACTGGCTATGACAGCATGAAGAATGTGACAAGATTACACATTGAAGCTGGGCGCTGATATATATTTGTCCGTCCAGCTCTCACAAAATCACTTGTATCTCTTTTGTTTGTGAAAAAAATAAAGTCATTTATTTTTATGCTTCCTCTTATGTCCTCCAAAACATTTTTCTAAAAATAGAGTATCAAACATCAAGTTCAAGAACATGTATGCTTCGAGAGATTCTTGTAGATAATAAATAACCTTTTTTTTTGTATGGTCTGCAGCGTCTGCCAAAGTCATCAGATTAACAGTCTATTGTCAAGTTCTGTTACCGATTAGACTGCAATTTTCATATTTGAAAGATAATATGGTCACGTTAGAAAATTCCTAGTAACTATATCAACCAGCTTAACCTTTGAATAGTAGGAAAATAAAGTCACTGTTAACAAAACCAAATTGGTTTCCTCATAGTGAGGAAACTAACAAGATATCAAAGAAAAGATGAAAGGATTGGTACCTGAAGTTGTCACTATTAGACCTAATAAAAGGGACACGTAGGGATCTTTATATGGGGGAGATGACTCAGATGAAGCACATTATAATGTTCTCCTTTACGTGTTACATTTACATTGGCATGGTCTTGTTGAAATTTATGCTTGCAATTTCTGGGAAAATGAGTGAAGATATCATTTCATGTACATGGGTTTCTTATAAGAACAGGCCTCAAGTAGATGAGAGAAATTAAACTCAAAAGAGAAACACAGATAGAGAGAGAGAGAATAGAGGTAGAAGATGAAGGTGCATGGTGTGTTCTTGGTGGCTGTTTTCTTCTACCTTACGTATACACAGCTGGTCAAGGGGCAACTTCAACCTCACGAAGGTTGCCAAACTAGATGTGGTGAGGTTGAAATCAAGTATCCTTTTGGCATTTCTTCAGGTTGTTACTATCCTGGAGATGATAGTTTTAATATCACCTGTAAGGAAGATAGGTCATACGTGTTAGGCCACATTGAAGTGACAAAGTTTACTCACAGCAGCCATCTACAAGTTCTGCTTAACCGATCCTCTTATTGCGACGACGAGCAAGGAAAGAAAAACATATCCGTTGACAGCAATTATGATCTGGGTAATTTTTCCATTTCCACCAAAAACAAGCTTACTTTAGTAGGATGCAATGCTTTGGCACTGGTGGCCACTTCTGGAGATAAACCTTACGCAACTGTATGCATATCAGCATGCGAATCTCTACCAGCGGCAGATGAAAAATGTGACGGTGAAGGTTGCTGCACAACAGATATCTTTGACGAATGGGATAACTATTTTGTCGAAATTGGATCAACTCGCTTGCGGTTGCCGAACCAGGCTTCAGTGCATCATTTTCATCCTTGCGTCTACGCCTTTCTTGTCGAAGGTGGTAAGTTTAACTTCTCTCCTTCCCATGATCTTATGAATCTGCGGAATAAGACGACGTTCCCTGTGTTACTGGATTGGTCTGTTGGAAACCAGAGCTGCCAGAAAGTTGGAAACACAAACATATGCGGCGAGAACAGCGTATGTGCCAACTCTACTAATAGAAGAACCGGGTATATATGCAAATGTAAAGATGGTTACGAAGGGAACCCATACCTTTCGAATGAACACGGTTGCCAAGGTACTAATTAAGTAGTACTCTTTTCTTTTCGATTCAAACTATAAGATGTTTTTAGATTGTATTTGATGATTCAAATTAAAGAGTATTAAATTCATATTATTAAAAGCAACTTATTGAGTCAGAACATAAGGAGTACTAATATCTTTGAAACATAAGGAGTATTCATTTCCTTTTTCTTTCTTTTGATTGTTAATTGTTTTCCTCATACATTTCTTGTTGCGTTGTTGGCATCTTTTTCTTTGGGGGCAGACTTCAACGAGTGTGCTACTGGTAGACATAACTGTTCAGATCACAGCACATGTAAAGACAAGGTTGGAGGTTTCGAATGTGAGTGCCATTTTGGTTACCACTTCGATACCACCACTATGAGTTGCAAGTTAGATACCACCACTATGAATGGCAAGCGCAAGGGTATAGACTTTAGATGGCCTATGATTCTTATTGGTAAGCTTCCCTCACTTTGTTTCTTAAGTATTTACGCTTGCAGCTCATAATTAATCATCCTGCTTAGATGGGCTATGATCAACTCACTCCTGTGATGTTTGTGATCAG
The DNA here is from genome assembly GCF_020379485.1 of Brassica napus. Classification (NCBI taxonomy): domain Eukaryota; kingdom Viridiplantae; phylum Streptophyta; class Magnoliopsida; order Brassicales; family Brassicaceae; genus Brassica; species Brassica napus. The sequence goes on from NC_063439.1 coordinate 9,140,608, forward strand.
GAAACGCCATTGGCTTGTTGTTCATCCTGCTTGGCGTTACCTGTATGCAACAGAAAACAAAGCACCGGAAATACAAACTCCGACAAAAATTCTTCGAGCAAAACGGCGGCGGCTTATTGGTACAGAGACTCTCGGGAGCAGGGGCATCAAATGTTGATTTCAAAATCTTTACTGAAGAAGGCATGAAGGAAGCAACTAATAGTTATGAAGAAAGTAGAATCTTGGGCCAGGGAGGCCAAGGAACAGTTTACAAAGGGATATTGCCAGACAACTCAGTAGTTGCTATAAAGAAAGCTAGGCTTGGTGGAGACCGTAGCCAAGTAGAGCAGTTCATCTACGAGATGCTGGTGCTTTTACAAATCAACCATAGGAACGTTGTCAAGCTCTTGGGCTGCTGTCTAGAGACTGAAGTTCCCTTGCTCGTCTATGAGTTCGTATCTAATGGCACCCTTTACGACCACTTGCATGGTTCCATGTTTGATTATTCTCTTACATGGGAACACCGTCTGAGGATAGCAATAGAAGTCGCTGGAACTCTTGCATATCTTCACTCCTCTGCTTCTATCCCAATCATCCACCGTGATATCAAGACTGCTAATATTCTCCTGGATGAAAACTTAACTGCAAAGGTAGCTGACTTTGGTGCTTCAAAGCTGGTACCGATGGATAAAGATCAGCTCACGACTATGGTACAAGGCACTCTGGGTTACCTAGACCCGGAATACTTCACCACAGGGTTGCTGAACGAAAAGAGCGACGTTTACAGCTTTGGGGTAGTCCTCATGGAACTGCTCTCAGGTCAAAAGGCATTGTGCTTTGAAAGGCCAGAATACTCAAGACACCTGGTGACTTACTTTTCTTGTGCCACAAAAGAGAATAGGTTGCATGAGATTATTGACAGCCAAGCAATGAACGAGTATAATCAGAGGGGGATCCATGAAGCTTCACTAATTGCTGTTGAGTGCACAAGACTGATGGGAGAAGAAAGACCAAGGATGAAAGAAGTAGCTGCAAAGCTTGAGGGCTTGAGAGTCACGGAAACCAAACATCAGTGGTCGGATCGGTATAATGAGCCAGAGGTGAATGAGCACTTGATCTGCGTTGAAACCATATCAGGGCAAGGGGATACAAGTAGCACTGGTTATGATAGCATCAATAATGTAGCAAGGTTGCACATTGAAGGTGGCCGTTGATATTTTATTAGTCTTTTTTTTTTAATGAACATTGTCATTTATTTTATTATTTCTCTGCTCTATTGTCTATTTACATTGATGAACATTTATGCTTTTGACTGATTCTTGTATGTCCTCAAATCTGAGATATCACTATGGTTACAAAAAGAAATTAAAGAAACCACACAAAAAGACACATAATGTGATGATCAACACCGACCTCCTTCTTAGTTTCTTCATCTTTATCATCTTGTGGAGTTCATCAAAGATTCTGCTTGGATAGTAAGAGCGTACGCTTGGTCAAGAGACGGAGGAGGACTCATGGCCATGATTTGCCTTCTCAAAAAGCTTAGATCTTTGTTCAAACCCATCAGAAACGCGTAAAGCTGCTCCTTCTCTCTCACCTCTTTGTCTCGTTCCGACATCTCGCACGCAGTATCATATTCCGACAGCTCCATCCAAACACTATTCAGTTTCCCGAAGTATCTCGCAACCGAGTCGCCATCTTGCCTCATCAGATCAATTCTCTGACGAAGCTGTCGGATCCTCAACTCGACGCTTGGAACGAACATCATACGGAGATCATCCCAAGCTTTATGCGCCGTGTCTGCGTAACGCACGTAGTCTTGTAAGTTTTCGCTCAAGGAACTCATCATCCATAACTTGACCCTCGCGTTGCACACTTTCCATGGTTGATATAACGGCGAGGAAGGCTCAGGTAACACGACGGTACCGTCAACGAACCCTGTTTTGTTCTTGCTTCGAAGGAAACCGAGAAAATGTTTCTTCCAGGTGAAGAAGTTGTCTTCGTCTTGGTTGAGTATAACCATAGGGAGATTTTCGTCGGGTTGATAATCTGGATCCACATAGTAGGGAGATTCTGGATCGAGTTCGGCCATTGTCACTGTTCTCTGAGCTCTGTATAGTGTTTGTTTATCTTTTCTAGAGATTTGCTTTTTATCTCGCTACTGTTGGTAAAAGATAATGATTTATATATTCCAAAGTAACTACTTGGGTTTAACTGGGCCTTGGACTTCTCTTTCTAAACACAAAAGATTGTATTTTCATTCACATGAAAGTAGAAACCATCTCAAGTGACCATATGATTTCTTGTGTGTATTTCTTGGTGATATTAACACACTAAGTTTGAGTTTCATTCTTGGATTACGTTTTCATTACCAGTGGCATCTTATCTCCACTTGCACGGATACATGTTTGATCTTTCTATTACATGGGAAGACCACCTGAGGATAGCAGTGGCAATTGCTGGAACTCTTCTCTGCTTCTATTCCAATTATCCACCGTAATATCAAGACTGCTAATATTACCCTAGAGCTATAAACTGACTTTGGTGTTTCAAGGCTGATACCGAAGTATAAAGAGCAGTTCGAAAAGAGTGATGTTTATAGCTTTGGGGTAGTCCTCATTAAACTGCTTTGTGGCCAAAAGTTCATGTGCTTTGAAAGGCCACAGCAGTAAAAACATCTGGTGAGTTAATTTTCTTGTGCCACAAAAGAGAATAGGTTGCATGAGGTTGTTGACGGCCAAGTAATGAATGAATATAATCAGAGGGAGATCCAGGAAGCTGCATGAATTGATGTCGAGTATACAAGACTCATGGGAATGGAAAGGCCAAATATGAAAGAAGTAGCTGCAGAGATAAAGGATTTGAGAGGCACACAAACCATACATCAGTGGTAAGAACAGAATCCATCACTGCAAGGTGGTATTATTCAAGAAAAAACATAACAAGAAACACAGAGCATAAAACATAACACATGAAAACACAGATTTATAAAAAAAACATAACAAAAACAAAGAGTTGTTCGAGAGAAAACATTCTTCAGCATCTTGACGAGCTCATCCTCAATTCTGCTTTGTAAACCAAAGAGTAGGCTTCCTTCAACGAAGGAGGAGGATCCATGATCATGATTTGAGTTCTCACAAAGCTTAAATCTTGATTCAAACCCATCAGAAACGCGTAACGCTCCTCCTTCTCTCTCGCCTCCTCGGCACGTTTCTTGATCTCGCACCGGCAACCACCACACGCACACTCCGGTAAGGGATCATACTCCCAAAGCTCCATCCAAGCGATCCTCATCTTAGCGAAATATCTTGGCAACGAGTCACCATCTTGTCTCAGCGTCGGGATCCTCTGACGAAGCTGGTAGATCTTGAAGTCCACGCTCGGTACGAATATCATACGAAGATAATCCCAAGCTTTATGAGCCGTGTCGGCGTAACGCACGTAGTCTTGTAGGTTTTGGCTCACGCAGTTCATCATCCAACACTTGACCCTGGCGTTGCACACTTCCCATGGTTCGTATAGCGGAGAGGAAGGTTCCGGTATCACGAAGGCGCCGTTGACGAAGTCGGTTTTGCTCTTGCTTAGAAGGAATTGGAGAAAATGTCTTTTCCAGATGAAGTAGTTGTCTTCTGCTTGGCTGAGTATAACCATTCCATAGGGAGATTTTCGTTAGGTTGATAATCAGGATCGACGTAGTATGGAGATCTGGGATCGAGTTCGGGAGTCATACTTTCCGCCATTCTCTCTGCTTTTTGAGCTTTGAATACTGTTGGTTTAGACTTTCTAGGGTTGCTTTTTATCCCGTTACTGTTTGAAAAGATAATAATATAAAGTCCTAGTAAATTCATACGATTTTTGAAAATAAGAAAAAGATCCGAAAGAGTTGGGTTTAAGTAACAGAGCCTTGGGTTCTCCTCAGCCCAAAATATTAATTAAGGACTGCCAAACCAAAAGCTGATCCTAGTTTCAAGCAATACAAGGGCGAAGAGTTAAGCAAATGAATAAAAGGACTATGAGCGCAAACAAAAAAGAATGAAATGAGAGAGTGTTCAGGAGGAGGTCCAGTTAAACCAAAAGAGAATAGGCTTGGTTAAAAGAAGGACAAGGTTTCATTAGCATGATTCGTACCATCCTTTGCCAAGTTCTCTGTCCAACCCCATCAGATACGAGTATCACTAGCTATATGATAGAATCAAGAACGTAGCAAGGTTGAACATTTAAGCTAGCCGCTTGTTGGAGGATGGACCGCTGGTCCATTCGCGAATTGGATATTGGAGGAAAAGCCCAGCAGAGACCCACGTTGAAGGAAGGACGTTCGCGGCGCACGCAACGAACAGAAGCCTAGGACATGTAGCCTGCACCGACCGCCAATTATAGACAGAGTGCTTACGCAAGCGATAAGGTGATGATGATTACCGAACCAACTACCTGACATACAACCACTACGAAACAGCAAAGACGCAGGGTATAAATAGAGAAGAGCAGAGAGAGAAAAGACTAGAGAGATAAAGTAGAGAGAAATCCGAGTTCGTCTTCACAACTACGAATTCTTCTTTTGTATTTTTTGCTTCGGCATTTTGTAAACACTTCATTAAACAAAACTTCTGACCCCATTAATCATTCTTATTTCTTGTTTAGTCTATAAATCCCTTGTTACTGGATTTAGGATTCAACACCGCTGATATTTAGTAGTCAGGGCTCTGTCAAATCACAGTGTGGCTGGCCGAAGATTTCATACTGACATTGAGATACCATTTTGGTTACAAAACAACACAAGATAAAAAGAAATTAAACTCTCAGATTTATAGAAAAGCATTAGACAATAAAAGAGAGAGAGAGTTGTGATGATTGTTCAAGCGAACACATTCTTCAGCTTCTTCTCTTTATTAACCAGCGCGTAGGCTTCATCTTTATATTTATTTTATTTAAGAAACACTTGTAGATATCCTCCTCTGGACCACTGCAGCTGTAAGCTGCCCTTAGTCCTAAATCTTCACTTATAATGACACTTTGCTTGGTAATATGATATCAAGGAAAGAAGAGAAGACTGATAACTGGGGGTTGACGAAGAAGACTGACTTGTACTAGCTGACCAATGTCTAATGGTTTTTCTATTCAATAATCATGTAATTAATCAAATATAGCCTGGATTTATCTACCATTTCTTCACATTTTGACGATTCGTTGCACCTACCAACCGTTGTAATCTTAGTATACAACCAAAAAAAAATGTAGTCACTTGCTAACGTAGCCGTTGGGTTGGGGTACTCGAACATCTTCCTTGCGTTACAACTGAAATTGTCCTGTCTGTATAGCTGGATTAGAAATGCTGCGAGTAAAGACAGATACATCTCCTATAAGAAATCAAACACCTCAAGGAGATGAGAAAACACTCAAAAGTAAGAAAAAAAGAAAGAAAGAAAGACAGAGAGAAGATGATTAAGGTGCATGGTCTGTTCTTGGTAGCCATTTTCTCTATTGTTTATTCACAGCTGGTTAATGGTCAATCTCGGCGAGGTTGTCAAACAAGATGTGGCAACGTCTCAATCGAGTACCCTTTTGGCATTTCTACTGATTGTTACTATGCCGGACAAGATAGCTTCAACCTCACCTGTAATGAAACAACAAACGAGCTATTCGCTGCCAACCTGCAAGTGATCAACATTTCTCACAGCGGTGAGATGCGCATCCTCAATCCTAGATCCTACACTTGCTACAACACAACAAATGTGACTGAGGGAACTTCCTACAACACAACTCTAAGGAGCTTCAGCCTTTCCAACAAGAACAGGTTCACTGCCGTGGGTTGTAACACTTACGCCTTCATGACCACAACTTATGACAACAAGAACTACTCGATTAGATGCCTGTCCATATGCGATTCCATCCCAAAGGAAAACGGGCTGTGTACTGGTGAAGGCTGCTGCCATACCTCCGTCCCTAAGGGGAGCAATCATTTCATAATCAGCTCAAGTCGCGTTGACAGGGAAGAAGGTATGTTTAGCTTCAATCCTTGCTCCTACGCCTTTCTTGTCGAAGAAGATATGTTTAGCTTCTCTCCTTACCGAGATCTTCAGAATCTTCGGAATGTTACGGAGTTCCCTGTAGTACTGGATTGGTCTATTGGAAACCAGACATGCAAGCAAGTCGGAAGCACAAGCATATGCGGTCAGAACAGCGTATGTTTGGACTCTACTACAAGAACCGGGTATAACTGCAAATGTAAAGCTGGTTACGATGGGAATCCATACCTTCAAGAAGGTTGCCGAGGTAACTATGTTTTAACTTCTTTTTTCTTTCTTTCATTCTTCTTTTGAGCGTTTATTGTTTTCCTCACACATTTTTTGTTGCATCTTTTTCCTTGGGACAGACATAAATGAGTGTACTAATAGTAGTCCTATCCATAGACATAACTGTTCAGGTTCCAGCACCTGTGTAAATACTATGGGCCACTTCCTTTGTAGTTGCCCATCTGGTTTTGATTTGAATGCCACAGCCAATGGCTGTATGCGTCAACACAAGCCTGAAAACCATAGATCGATTATAATTGTTCTTGGTAAGCCTCCCTCACTTGTTCTTAATTTTATCTTGTGTGAATTAAAACGAGTCTCTAATCATTTATGGGTGATATGATCAGGAACAACCGTCGGCTTCATGGCCATCCTGCTTGTTGTTGTCTGTATACAACAGAGAATGAGACACATGAAAAACATTGAGCTACGGAAACAATTCTTTGAGCAAAACGGTGGTGGCGTGTTGAGGCAGCGACTCTCAGGAGAAGGGCCATCAGATGTTGATGTCAAAATCTTTACTGAAGAAGGAATGAAGGAAGCAACTAATGGCTATGACGAAAGTAGGATCCTGGGGCAGGGAGGCCAGGGAACAGTCTACAAAGGGATATTACCGGACAACTCCGTAGTTGCTATAAAGAAAGCTAGGCTTGGAGATTGTAGCCAAGTCGAACAGTTCATCAACGAAGTGCTAGTTCTTTCACAGATCAACCATAAGAACATGGTCAAGCTCTTGGGCTGCTGTCTAGAGACTGAAGTTCCCTTGCTGGTCTATGAGTTTGTAACTAATGGCACCCTTTTTGATCACTTGGACGGTTCCTTGTTTAATTCTTCTCTTACATGGGAACACCGCCTGAGGATAGCAATAGAAGTCGCTGGAACTCTTGCCTACCTTCACTCTTCTGCTTCTATTCCAATCATCCACCGTGACATCAAGACTGCTAATATTCTCCTGGATGAGAACTTAACTGCCAAAGTAGCAGACTTTGGTGCTTCAAAGCTGATACCGATGAACAAAGAGCAGCTCACGACTATGGTACAAGGCACTCTGGGTTACCTAGACCCAGAATACTTCACCACAGGGTTGCTGAATGAAAAGAGTGACGTTTACAGCTTTGGGGTAGTCCTGATGGAACTTCTCTCAGGTCAAAAGGCATTGTGCTTTGAAAGGCCAGAGTACTCAAGACACTTGGTGAGTTACTTTTCTTGTGCCACAAAAGAGAAAAGATTGAATGAGATTATAGACAGCCAAGTAATGAACGAGTATAATCGGAGGGAGATTCAGGAAGCTGCACTAATTTCTGTTGAGTGCACAAGACTGATGGGAGAAGAAAGACCGAAGATGAAAGAAGTAGCTGCAAAGCTTGAGGGCTTGAAAGTCTCGGAAACCAAACATCAGTGGTCGGATCGGTATACTGAGCCAAGGGTGAATGAGCAACTGAGCTATGTTGAAACCATATCAGCGCAAGGGGATATGAGTAGCTCTGGTTATGCATCAAGAATGTAGCAAGGTTGCACATTGAAGGTGGCCGCTGACATTTTATTAGTCAAAGCTCAGTCAAAATCACATCTAAGTCTTTTTTTTTTAATGAACATTGTCATTTCTTTTTTATTGTTTCTCTGCTCTGTTGTCCATTTACATTCATGAACATTTATGCTTTTGACTGACTCTTGTATGTCCTCAATAGTCATGTTCATGGTTCCCCCTGAATATTATTTCAATACAAATCAGAAATACCACTATGGATACAAAAGAAACACAAAAGAAAGAAACACCAGAATTTAAAAGAAAGCACAAAAAGACAGATAATTTGATGATGATCACGGACCTGCTTCTTAGTTTCTTCAGCATCTGGTCTTCATCTCTCTCAGCTTTGTATACTGTTTGTTTATATTTTCTAAGGGTTGTTTTTCTATTCAGCTACTGTTCGTAATGATAATATGATTTTCTATATTCAAAAGTAACTACTTGGGTTATACTTGGCCTTGGACTTCTCTTTCTAAGCCTAATACCTGATAGTAGAAAGATAGAAACCATCTCACCCATATGATATCTTGTGTGTATTGCTTGGTGACATTAACACACAGAGTTAGGTGAATATGAGTTTCATTCTTGAATTTCATTTTCATTACCAGTGGCATCTTATCGATCATATGCATGGTTCCATGTTTGATCTTTCTCTTACATGGGAACACCATCTGAGTAAATTGCTGGAACTCTTGCCTATCCTCACTCCTCTGCTTCTATTCCAAGTTTTTCTGGTGAATTTTCATAGAGATAAGCAAATGAATGAAAGATGTGATTTGAATATGAGCGCAAACAAAAAGAATGAAATGAGAGAGTGTTCAGGAGGAGGTCCAGTTAACCAAAAAGAGAATAGGGTTGGTTAAAAAAAGGACAAGGTTTCATTAGCATGATATGATTCGTGTCGTGCCATCCCTTTGTCAAGTTCTCTGTCCAACCCCATCAGATACGAGTAGCACTAGCTACAATAGGATCAAGACCGTAGCAACGTTAAACATTTAAAGCTAGCCGATGATACTTAATAGTCACGGCTCTGTCAAAACTCACATTGAAGCCGGCCGCTGTTTTTATATTGACATTGAGATACCATTATGGTTACAAAACAACACAAGATAGAAAGAAACACTCAGATTTTAAAGAAAAGCATTAAACAATAAAACAGAGAGAGAGAGAGTTGTGATGATTGTTCTTCAACCAAACATATTCTTCAGATTCTCCTCGTTATTAACCAGCGCGTAGGCTTCGTCCAGCGAAGGAAGAGGATCCATCATCATGATCTGAGTCCTCACATATCCTAAATCTTCATCCAAACCCATCACAAACGCGTAACACTCCTCCTTCTCCCTCCCCTCCTCCGCTCTTTTCTTCACCTCGCAACGGCAGCCACCACAGGAGCACTCCGGCAAGCGATCGTACTCCCTCAGCTCCATCCAAGCGCTCTTCATTCTCCCGAAATACCTCGCCACCTCGTCACCATCTTGCCTCATCGCCAAGATCCTCCGACGAAGCTGGTTGATCTTAAAATCCACGCTCGGGACGAATATCTTCCGGAGATCCTCCCAAGCTTTACGCGCCGTGTCCGCGAAAGCCGCGTGGGCTAGTAAGTCTTCGCTCACCGAACTCATCATCCAAGACATAACCCTCGCGTTGCACACTTCCCAGGGTTGATACAACGGCGAGGAAGGCTCGGGGATCTCTACGGTACCGTCGACGAACCCGGTTTTGTTCTTTCTTCGAAGGAATTGGAGGAAAAGATTCTTCCAGGTGAAGTAGTTGTCGTCGGCTTGGCTTAGTATAACCTTAGGGAAATTCTCGTTGGGTTCGAAATCTGGATCGACGTAGTAAGGAGATCTGGGATCGAATTCGGGAGATAGGCTCGTGGTACTTTCCGCCATTGACACTGCTCTCTGAGCTTTGTACACTACTTTCTAGGGATAGCTTTTTATCCCGCTACTAATTTGAAAAGACGATGACAACTAGCCGTTATATGATTTTTATCCGCTACTGTTTGAAAAGGTACTGACAATCAATGTTGAAATGAAAAACAATTAATTTGTAGGAAAGCACTAACAAATTTTGTTTTATATGATGTATAAATTTTCCTTTGATCAAAGATATAAAGAGAAAATTACTAGAATGTTACACATTTTATGATTTATTACTAGAATGTTGTACATCTTTGTTTTATTACTAGAATGTTTTCTCTTTCCTATTAATTTACAATAAGGGACTTTTGTTATGTTTTATTTTCTGAAACTAATTTTTAAGATCAAAGCCACATCAGTTATTAAAAATCCACATCACATCAGTTATTTTCTGAAACCAAACCGTCTCTATCACTATCACTATCATACATACGGTTTTGTCAAAAAAAAAAAAAAAAAGAACACGAAGAACTGTGTTGTGTCGAAGAAGGAACCGCAAACCGAAATCCTCTCACCCTTCGAAACCCTCGTCGACATTGTTCTTTACTTCCTCGAACTCTCTCTAACTCTCTGTCGTTGAACTCTCTATAACTCTCTGTCGTTGAACTCTGTCTCGTCGGAGTTTTTAGAAACCGTCGTCTGTACGAAATCGCCTTCACCGCATTCTCATCAACGAGTTCATCTTTTCCGGTAAGATGTCGCGACGTTATATATTGTATTTTGGTTGAGTTTGTGGGTCAGTTATATATTGCGACTGAGATTGTTTGTGTTTTGGTTGAGGCTGTGATATGGGTGTGTCGAGGTTTTTGTTGCGACTGAGTTAGGGTTATGTTAACTGTGCTATGGGTTTGTCGAGGATTTTGTTGTGTCTGAGTTAGGGTTATGTTGCGGCTGAAATATGTGACTGTCTAGGCTTTTGTTGTGTCTGAATTAGGGCTTTTTGTTGTGGCTGAGTTATGGTTATGTTATAACTGAGTAATTATTATGTTATGGCTGAGTTATGGTTATGTTATAACTGAGTAATTATTATGTTATGGCTGAGTTATAGTTATGTTATAACTGAGTAATTATTATGTTATGGCTGAGTTATATATATGACCTAATATATTTTAATATTATTGTTGTGTTATATGATCAGATGGATGTAAGTCAAGTCGAACCACGTGATTACCCTCCAAGACTTTACCCTTCTAACCTAGAAGGTAAAGATATTAATCATAATTTCCGTGCAGGACATTTCCCCCACATTAAAGAAACAATAGGATTCGATGTGTGGGAAGAACTAGTGAACTCTCCCATTGGAGTAGTTGCTAGGCTACTTTCACGCGAAAGCATTTGGTCTGGTAGGACCGTACACTATCTGCTATGTAGACAGCTGCGAGTGCATAAAAAGGAGATATGGTCTGTTGTGGTTGATGATGTTATCAGGTTTAGCTTGCTCGAGTTTGGTGAGATCACTGGGTTAAACACAGGTCCATTGCCAACAGAAAGTTTTGAACCTGATCAATACAAAGAGTTTTGGGAGGAGTTGAAGGTGCCGCTTGGGATGGGACCCAAGTATGATGAGCTGAAGGCAGCATTAGAGTTCTGTCCTGGTTGGAGTTTTGAAAAGCGTAAGTGGTTGGGGATGTTATTTCTTCAAGCCATGGGACTGTACTGTTTGCATCACAATTCAAGGATACCCTTTCAAAGTGCAATAAGGGTATTCGACGATGAAGCCATGAGGTCGTATCCATGGGGTCGGACTGCATACGAAGTTCTTGTTGACTCTCTGAAAACACTGTCTCCAGATGGAAAGTCATACACAGTAAGCGGCATGAAGGACGTTTTATTGGTTTGGGCGTATGAGTCCATCGTCTGTTTCGGTGAGAAGTTTGGGAGAGTGGTCAACAATGAAGACGTTCCTCTTTTGCGATGGGGTGGAAGGCGTACACGTTCAAGTTTTGATACTGTCTTGTCTGACGAAATCAAAGATCATGGCGAGGTAATGTTTAACTGCTACTTATACGACTGAGTTAACAGCTACTTAATGGTTGAGTTTATTTTATATTGTTGCCGAATTAGTCTATTTGATGGCTGAGTTTATTTTATATTGTGACCGAATTAATTTATTTGATGGCTTGGTTTTGTGTTATTTGATGGCTGAGTTTATGATAAACTGGTGTTGCAGGTCCGTTTGAGGAGAATGGTTATGAAGGAGTCAATTGAAGAGATGTTTCCTGTATGGTCGGATGAACCTGACGACCCACAACTCGTTAGGTTGGTAGAAGACATACACGCAGGTAGATACGTGAAAGGTTTCTGGGAAGTACAGAGGGATGAGCAGGGGAAGGGGAATGAGAAGAAGAAGAAGAAGAAAACGAAGGGAGTTTCATCAGAAGCTGAGCCATCAACAAAGAAGCAGAAGAAAGAAGCTGCTGAAACGAGAAAGGGTTCTAGCGAGGAGGAAGCTGTATTGGACAAAGCGACTCTGACGAATCTTGTGAGTGCTCTGCAGAATATTTCAGCAAAATTTGACGCTTACGATTTTGACCGGAACCGGCCAGTGATGGACGAGAAGACCCTAGATAACGTGGTGAAAGCTGTAGTGCAGCAGAGTCTGAAAGTTTTGGGGGAAAGGAAAATTCCCGACAACGATGCTAAACTCTCCTCCGCCGGCGTAGAAAAATCTTTATCGGTGACATCATCACCTCGTAGGAGGTCGCCACCGGAAAAGTCGGACAAAAGTCCAGTGGTAGAACCGCAGGCCCAGGAGGAGAAGTCTGTAAAAACTCCAGTGACAGAACCGCGGCAGCAGAAAAAGCCTGTCAAAAGTCCAGAGCCGCCGCAGCAGAAAGAGAAGGCTGTCAAAAGTCCGGTGCCGGCGCAGCAGAAACAGCAGAAGTCAGTCAAAAGTCCAGCGTTAGCTGAGACCCCTGCAAAGAAGAATTCGGAGCTTGAGAAGGATACAGTGGTGAGAAGGATTTTGGCTGATGATTTTAATGAAATTGATTTCATCAGTGTTTCTCCTGCAAAGATTACTAAGGATGCTAAGGATGGTAAGGATGCCAACGTTCCAGCCTATGGACGCGGCTTACGGGGCAAGGCCAAGCGTACTGTTACTGTAAAGGATGAGGCTATCGAGGATAAGAAAAAAGCACAGCGGGCAGAGGCTGCGTTGAAGAGGAAGGAGAAGCAAGAGGCTAAGAAAAAAGAGAACGAGGAGAAGAAACAGAAGAGAAAAGCGGCTGAGTTACAAAAGAAACAAGAGGCTGGGTTACAGAAGAAAAAGAAGGAAGACGAGGCTGAGTTACCGAAAAAAAAGAAGGAAAAAGAGGCTGAGTTACCGAAGAAGAAGAAAGAAGAAGAGGCTGAGTTACAGCGGTCTGAGGAATGTGTTGTGACGAACGACGAAGTTCTTGCGGAAGATAACGCATTGGCGGCGGAGTCTGATGTCGAGCCAGCTGAATTGATTAGATCTTCCGTGATAAAGGAACTTCGGGAGAAATCAGTTAAGTTATCTCCACAAGGGTTTTCATTGACGAACCTTGATTCAGCACCAGTTTTTCCGTACATTGGAGACAATGGACAGACGACTTGCATGAGGAAGAACATTACGCCTTCATCAGCAATATACGACCCTTGCGCACCTGTTGATCCGGCGCGACTGGAAAAACTGAAGCAACACATTAAGGCAATTCCACCCAAACCACCAGCACCTAAAGATAAACCAGAAGAACTCTCAGCTGATCATGAGAGTGACTTCTACAGCATACTCATGCATGAAAGACCGTGGCCTGACAAAGAATATGGATGGGTGTTTGATAATGTAAGTCTTTATTAAGGCTGACTTATATATTCTATAAAGGCTGACTTATATATTTAATTCATTATATTACGGCTGACTTATTATTTTTCTTTGTCTAGCATATCGCTGCGTATATGAACGTCCTCATACAAAGGTCCATGCGAGATCCCACTCCATTCTGGTCCAAGCGGATTGGTTTCATAGACCCTTGGTTGTTAAGTTCTTGGGCTTACGATTACAGGCAGTTCAGGATGAAACCTGCTTCGTTCAAGTTCAAAGACAGTGGTTATGAAGCGTTGGTAAACGGGAGATTCCCCGAAGAATTTACAACAAACTTGAAGTGGTATGCAGATGTGGATCACGTGTACGGATGTCTTCAAACCGGCGGTAATCACTGGGTGGCGTTTCACGTGGATCTGATCAAGGAGAAGATAGATTGCTACGATCCAATCTATGGAGAGTCAACACCCGAAAGTGAGCAAAAAATGCTAAATGCTTTTAGACCTCTACTGGAGATGCTTCCCTGGATGTTGAATGAGCTTATTCCTGCCGATCTCCGAAAGCATTCTAGGAAGAGGTTCGCATTCAGACGGAGGAGCAAAAGATACATTCCACAAAACAACATGTCAGGTGATTGTGGGGTTTATTCGTTGAAGTTTGTGGAGTGTCTAGCGCTTGGTGTATCTTTTGATGGCATAAACGATAGTAATATTCAAGGGTTACGGGTGAAGATGGCAGCAGATATCCTCGAGGAAGGAGGAAATGTTGGAATGAACAATTTGTTGTCAAAATGAAACTGTGTTTGTTTGTGAACCTGTGTTTGTTGTTATGTTAACTATTTGACTTTGGATATATGTCTGATAACTGTCTGATAACTAAGCTAGTAATAACTCAGTCGTATCGATTAGTAATACTCAGCCAGTACTCATTGATAACTCAGTCATACCTCAAACATACCCTAGAATCAAAATAATTAATAATTTTTCATTCGAATGTTATATATAAAGTCCAATTATCAAAATAATTAATAATAACTCAATGTGTGAGCATGATCTTTGTTGACTATACGAGTTTGGAATCGATTATAATCTTGAGGTATATGTTGTCTCTTACGAGTACCTAAAACTCTAGGCAGTGATATGAGGTGTGAGCATGATTCAAAACACGTAAACTGTTATTGTGTTATTTATTATGAATTTGTGATATTTATCATATCTTGTGGTTCGTACATCATAAATCATAACCCTAAACAATCTTATTCGGAACCCAAACCCTAAATAACTAAACCCTATACCCTAAACGGCAAACAACAAATCAGCCGTAAAGGTTTTAATAACTCAGCCTGTTAGTGTAAGTTAATATTTACATATGGCGCGAAAATTTTAGATATTTTATCTCGCGACCTTTAATGTTCTATACTTCCCCTATATATAGCCCCCTTCTCTTGCACCTTCTCGCCTTATCTCACTAGAAAACCTAAACAATATCTCTATATCGCCTTACAAAGTTATGATTGTTCCTGGTTATTCAGAAAGGTTAGAGAACAGAGTCAATGAGATACTAAACTCTGAAAATCGTGAAAACCTTCCCGTTCTATACCCTGGCCCGGGTGTCTTGCTTGACAGCGTAATCTGGTTTAAATTTCTAAGCGATCTCTCCCTGGCCATCCCGTCGATTTTAGCAGAAGGATGGGTTCATGATTGGCCGACATGGCGCGCCATTCCCGATCATTTTAAGGAACGCTGGTTTCTTCAACTCGCTGTAAGGACAACATCTTTGAATTGTTTTTGATATTAGACATAATAACAGCACTTACATTTGGAAATTGGTTTTTTGTTGTAGCGCAAACGCACGTGGGCACGAAGATATAATTTTCAAGTTTGGACAAATTTTAATCTGGTGGCCAGAACGGTGTTTCGTTGTCAGATGCGCCTCTTGAAGAGGAGGTGGGCACATGGGGGTGAGAAGCCTGCGTGGATGCTAACTAGAGTTTGGCGTGATCTTGTCCACATGTTTGAAGAATTTGGTCCTGATAATTTTGGTTTTAGAAATTGATTTGTTGTTTTTGTTTGTATTCAGCCGTCAAGGTTTTGTAAAGTTGTTTAACTCAGCCGTTAAGTTTCTATAAAGTTGTTTAACTCAGCCATTAAGTTTCTATTAAGTTGTTTAACTCAGCCGTTAAGTTTCTATAAAGTTGTTTAACTCAGCCGTTAAGTTTTATAAAGTTGTTTAACTCAGCTGTTAAGTTTTTATAAGTTGTTTAACTCAGCCATTAAGTTTCTATAAAGTTGTTTAACTCAGCCGTTAAGTTTCTACAAAGTTTTTTAACTCAGCCGTTAAGGTTTTATAAGTTGTTTAACTCAGCCGGAATTGTTTGCGTCAAACGTGTTTCAGTTAAGTAACTCAGCCGTAATACGAATTAAGATACTAATAACTCAGCCTTATATTGTAAAAATACAAAGCCATAGTTAACGCTATTTTCAATTATTATTATGGCCGTCATTACATTATCGAGACCATTATTAGAGACCTTTATTCTCTTATTATTATGTGCGAGAAATTTCGTTTGCATTGAGAATATCGAGACTCATTATTATACGGCTGGCACGCATGTATCGGATTATTTACATAATCGAGGTATTGTTATTTTTAATGTAACTCAGTCAATACGTCTACGTTAACTCAGCCAAAATATAGACGCTAACACAGCCGTAATACGAATTCAACTTAAGTGTTTGATAAAATAATAAAGAACCTTTCGTATTTCTTGATTTGATTGAGTTCTGTAATAATTAAAGTGCATCAAGTGTGTGGAAAAATACGGCTCAAACCTAATATCGAGGCATTTAATAGTTTATTAATTTAAATTATTCCTCTTTATTTGAATTTTTAAAAAAAAATGATTTTATATTACTACCACTATTGTTTTAACTTTGTCTTTCACACCAATTTCTCTTTCATTCAAAGAAAATGTCTTCTTCATCATCTGTGTCTGGTAACACTTACTTTCACCGCCGGCATGTGGAAAGAGGAACGCCGAAACAGTGTTGGTGTGGTGAACCCGCTGAATTATGTACATCTGCATCACGGGCTAATCCAGGAAGACTGTACTATTGCTGTCGCAAAGGATATATTAAGGTTTGATTTTTAATTTTATTCATTATACTGTCAATGTGATACTAAGAGCTGGGCATGTTGGTGAAATCAGAGACATTTATTCAAATGGGCGGACGAGTGCTTGGTGGAAGAGGTAGAAGATATGAAATCGGTGATGAGTGACATGACCAAAGGCATATCAGATCTGAGAGTAGACGTTGGTCGGTTGGAGAAAGAACTCGGTAAAGCGGAAAAGATGAAGTGTTTGATGTTTCCAGTGGTGGTTTGTGGGTTTGGTATGGCCATATTTTGGCACTATTTCTTTGCGTAGTCATGTGTTGTAATCATAATTTAGACGCAATGTTTTTAGTAACTCAGCTATTACGTTCAATGCAACTCAGCCAGTACGTTAATTAATTCATAATCAAACAATAACCCAGCCATAATACGAGTATTCGTCAGTCATAACGTTTTAATAACTCAGTTATAACGTTCACTGCAATTCAGCCGTTACGTTAATTAAGTCACTATCAAACAATAACCCAGCCATAATATGAGTATTCGTCAGTCATAATGTTTTAATAACTCAGTTATAACGTTCACTGCAACTCAGCCGTTACGTTAATTAAGTCATAATCAAACAATAACCCAGCCATTATATGAGTATTCGTCAGTCATAATAAGATAGTAACTCAGCTATAACGTTCAGTGGAAGTCAGTCATAATCAAACAATAACATAAACAATAACTCAACCATAATATGAATATTAGTCAGCCATAAAAAGAGACATACATAAATTTCTGGTTCGACATACATAAGTTTAGGTTCAAAATCACTCTTCCCTTTCCGGACATACACACATTAGTGGAGTAGTTTTCCCATCTCCAACCACATTGAACACAAATAAGTCTCCTATGGCGCATCTGTTAGCACGACAGAACTTTCTCCAGCCTCTTCTGATGTAATACATGCCGTCTGCTTCGCTAAATCGCAAACTCACAGTCCATGAATTTCCCTCTTTGTTGACAAGTATTATCTCTTGGCATTGTTTGTTCAAAGCAGTACAAGTCGTAGCTCCCTCAGGAAGATACTGCAAACACAGAACGTAAAGACACAGAACAGATCAAACCATATGTTAATAACTAACTAAATACTGCAAACACAGAACGTAAAGACACTGAACAGATCAAACCATATGTTAATAACTAACTAAATATGGTCTATAACTGAAAATCGACTCACAAGTTTGTCTTCTTTTAGATTCGAAGCAGTGACCTCAGCCTGAAAACAATAGTCAAATGAGAAAGAAGGAGCATCATCCGCATCGGCTTCTTCCTTGATGATGTGAGGATGTGTATACTGAATCTCACAACAGCTAGGACCAAATGGTGTGACATGAAACACCATATCTCCTTCGTGTTTGAAGATGACAATGTCACCGATTTGAAGGTCATGTGCTGTGGTGAAATCTTTCCAACCTCCGGTGAGTCTCCTGCCTTCTTGTATCACTTCCCAAGTTTGATCTGTAGCGTCCGATCTTAGTTTCCATGTTTTCCGGTTTGTCTTCCCTTCTATGTGCTGTGAGAAGAAGCCAAGTGGTATTGTCTGCAGGTCAGAAAAGCCAAAGTTAAGCAAACTCTAAAATAGGAACATATACACATGAGAAATAGAGAGTGTGTGTCTACCACGCCACTGTGGAAATCGGGAAGCAGAGGCTTCAAGAAATGAGGTTTGTGCGAATTAGGCATCTGCAAACAAGAAAAGAATGGGAAGAAAACATCATCGAACCTAAGCTGAATCCACAAATCTGCAAAAGAGAGGCTTCGGTTTTACCTTCGTATCGAGACGCTTCGAAATCGCCTGTCGTCGAGAGCTTTTCTTTTTTTTTTCGCGTTGGGACGAAAATGATTTCTTTTTTTTTTCCTTGTGTAAAGTAAATAATGCCGGAAAATATAACTCAGCCGTAACATTGTTAATAATTAATAATGCCGAAGAATAAAACTCAGCCGTAACATTGTTAATAATTAATAATACCGAAAACTAAACCTCAGCCGTAAAATTGTTAATATTTAATGATGTCGAAAAATAAAAGTTGGCCAAAAGAGTCATACATAATTTAACTCAGTGTCGAGTTATGTCCTGACACGCATGTCCGAGTAATTTACGATATCGAGGTCATTATATGTTTATTTTATTTGGACACGCGTGATCTTTATATTTAATATGATTTCCCTATTATATTTCCAATATTTACAAGTAAAAGATAAAGGAAAAACCAGAGTCGACTTCTAAAACCTAAAGTAAGTCTCTTTCGTCCAAAATCGATTTTGAATTATTTTTTGTATTTTGGCCTTGTTCGATTTTGCATTATTTTTGTGTGCTATGATGTATAAATTAGATGGATCTACAGCGTGGAATTCCAAGGACGTGCGACTGTGGAGCTGCTACCATTGTGTTAACGTCAGGTACAATAAAGAATCCGGGTAGAAGATTTTATCGATGTGGAGCAAATTCGGGTCAAAACCATGTTTTCAAATGGCTTGATGAAGCACATGATGAAGAGTTTGTAGTTGTGGCAAACAAACTCGCGACGATAGAGCAGGATTTGGCCGCTATAAAAGCAGAATTAGATGATATGAAGAAAGACATAACTGAGATCATAAGAATTATTGAATGTCTTAGGATGAAGTCTTAAATGTATTAGTTGCTACTACTACTTCTTTGTTTACTCAGATTCTGTACTCATAAGTCAGTCTATGTTTATGTAACTCGGATTTAACTCAGCCGTTGTTAATTTCTTCCGAAACAACAACTCAGCCGTAACATGTAATAATATCAGTCTTAACGTTTAGGTGAACAATCAAAAAACAATCAAAACATAAGATGAAAATAACTCAGCCATAAGATGAAAATAACTCAGCCATAAGATGAAAATAAGTCAGCCATAAGATGAAAATAACACAGCCATAAGATGAAAATAACTCAGCCATAAGAAAATAAGTCAGCCATAAAAACAGAATATATAATTTTTTTGTTCGACATACATAATGGCATAGCAAAAAACATAAAAAAGATAAGATTCTGATGCAGAGACATCTTCACTAGTTACTTGTGTCCCTAAACAGGCTTATCGGTTCAAAATCACGAAAGAACAAGGAAATCTCTTTGATCCAGAAACAGCGCTCACACATGTTGTCGTCCTTAGTCACATCAATGTGCCATAGGCAGAGACATTGTCGGTCCACAACATTTGCACATTGGCAAATGTAGAAGGACGGAACATAAGTAGAAGTGAACATGGCCTTAATTTGACGGAACTCGTCAGTATGCCACAAACCCCATCCCCATTTCGCATCTCG
Source organism: Brassica napus (assembly GCF_020379485.1). Lineage (NCBI taxonomy): Eukaryota > Viridiplantae > Streptophyta > Magnoliopsida > Brassicales > Brassicaceae > Brassica > Brassica napus. The sequence continues at coordinate 9,160,570 of NC_063439.1, forward strand.
AACAAGTTTCCCGACCCTGTCAACAGTTGCTTTTGGAATTCTCCGAAAATACTGCGCATCACCGTAAAAGATTGCTTGAGTCATAGCGTGTGTATACACTGCACGCTCATATCCTGCATCTGCTGCACGCTTGATGAGAGAAAGGCCATAATCTTGCTCATCGTATGAGTAGAAAAACTGTACACCCTTTACATAAATTGTGCTTGGATTGTTCTCAGCGTAGCAAGTTTTCAACAACTGAGATGGCATAATGAGACCCCAGGGAAAGGATAACACATCGAAATAATGGTATACCCTACGCATCTCTGCTAACGCCTTCATCGACCTGGACGATGCTCTGAGGCGGTAGAGATCTTGGAAGGAGTTACGGGCCACACGTTCAACCACCATTGCCTGAAGATCTTCAGGCAATTCAAGCAGAGGGAAATATTCCATTTTCTCTGAGAGGACAGTTGTGTAAAAGATAGAGAGTTGAAGATGTGTAATTGTTTGAGAAGTACCTTATTTATCTGCAGTTAACGGTTGTAGTTTCGTATCGCGGCGTTTCTTATTTCTTATTTTGAGCGGGAATTTAATCCATAACTCAGCCGTGTATTACAATAACTCAGCCTTAGTTGACTTCGCGACGTTTCGTGTTTCTAGCGGGGAAGTTTTTTTCAACTGCGTTTGAATAAAAGAGCTGACATTAGAAATCACGACAATTATTAGGCGTGTGAGTAACATTATCTCAGCCAATGAAGATTAATTTCTCTTAATTTAATTCGCTACTTTCGTATTCCACTTTAAAATCAATAATTACGTAGGGGCTATTACGTAACGTAGGGCAATTAAGTACGGACATTTCGTTTTTCGATGTCTGTGTCTCTCTTGAGTAATGGGAAGCGGGCTAGTCGAAAATGCCAATACAAACTTGAAAATCCAGCCGTATGCAAATCAATGAAAATAAAACCCAACCACAATACAAAATTTGAAAAACATTAACGCAGCCGTCATAGAACATTAAAACAAAAAAAATCCAGCCGTATTACAACACAAAACCCAGCCGTATTACAATTAATAATCCAGCCGTTGTGCAAATCAATGAAAATAAAACCCAGCCGTATTACAACACAAAACCCAGCCGTATTACAACACAAAACCCAGCCGTATTACAAAACAACATGAAAAGCAATTGCTTATATCGGACAAGTTCTCGCATTATGTCCACTTTGACTGCAACGAGAACATATGTGCTCTTTCCTAGGACGTTTGTTTGCAAGTGCAACTTCTAAAGCAGATTTCATCCTATTTTTTTTAGGTCTTCCCGGTTGTTGACGAATAAACGGTGGAAAGCACTGTACGTTAGCCACGTTATCTGGAACAGGTAGCGCTGAGTCAACCGGCATGACCGATTCAGCGTATGCGCTAGCTAAATAAGTGCTTTTATAGTAAGGACTGCACAGTGATATACGAGAAACATTTCTTTCCTCTGCAGCTGCGATTGCGTGTACACATGGTATTTTCTCGACATCGAAACGCCGACATGTGCACTTTCGCTCAACCAAATTAACAACATTCAAAGACTCGCCAGCAGCGCCATATTTAACTTCAGTGTGATGGTCATCAATCCTTTGAACCGTCCAATCCCGGGAGGCACTTACACGTCCCTATTAACAAAACCCAATATTCGTGAAACGGCTTACTTATTATTTATAAAGCTGGCTTATGCAATATAACGACTGACTTATTAGATTTAAAGACTGACTTATTTTACTGTTACGACTGACTTACTTGTAATAGTTTCTCCACACCGCGCGTGAGTGTGGTTGACTGCGATCTGGCATCCACTCTTCGTTCAGCAAACCATCTGGTCATCATAACCCGTATCGATTCCAATATTCGAACAATGTTAAGACCTCTAGCATGCGATAATGCTCTGTTCATTGATTCCGCTATGTTCGTAGTCATCAAATTGTACCTCTCGCCCGGGAAATAAACACGTGTCCACAGTCTGACATCAGCTCTTTCGAGGTAGCCGTGGAGATCAGGATTAAGTGCTTCAATCTCCTCGAAAATCATATCAAAGTCAGACATTCTAAAACATCTCGCCGCTTTCTTCACCAGCCGAAATACATCTTTTCCTTTGTACCGTCCCAATATGTTTTTATACAAATGATAGGTGCATATTCCACGAGCAGCTAACGGATACACATTTGTAATTGCTTTCCCTATCGAGTTATGCCTATCTGATATTATCGCAAGACCCTCCTGGTCAGGAATCAACACTTTTAGTTGCGTAAAAAACCAATTCCACGAATCATCATTTTCAGTGTCAACCACTGCGAAGGCTATTGGAAAAATCTGAAAGTTACCATCCTGAGCTAGTGCTGTGAGTAGCGTCCCTTTATATTTACCATTAAGAAACGTACCGTCGACGACAACAACTTTGCGCATGAAAGGAAACCCATTAACGCTCGCACCAAACGCAAGAAACACATACATGAATCTTCCAAGCTCATCGATTTGAAGACGCGTAACTGTATTCGGATTTGCCCTTCTTATCATGTATAAGTAAGAAGGCAAGAGTTCAAAACCACACTCAGGTGTGCCCTCATCGATTTCCCTTGCACATTTAAGCGTCCGGTGTGATTTCCAATATTCCATCTGCTCACATGAAAAAACAATTTACATAACTCAGCCACATCATATCATTAAGACGGTCACAACGTAAACATAACTCAACCATAGTTTTGTAACTCAGCCATTTCTAACATAAAATAACCCAGCCTATACTCTACCATAACTCAGCCGTTGTAACATAATTACCTTTACACCAAACTGCTTAGTGATAGCTATTCCGACACTCTCAGGGCGAACGGCCGGACCAACGTCGCCGAGAAAGTTCTTGTACAACTCTCCTAAAATATCCGGTGTTGCATTTCGAGATCGATTAGAACGCTCAGTTACAGAACATGCATGATCCGAGTCGTAAATACGAATATAAAACTGCGGGGACAATCCTTCGGTAGATGCACGAACTCTCCATGTACATCCATCAACCCAACACTTAACAACGTATGTTGTCAGGTTTGATATTTCTACATCAAAATCAAATTGATGCCTCACTGTAAAAAGTTTCAGTCGTCTCTTCAAATGCTTTTTAGTCAAGTATCGTTGTCCTACCGCAAGGTCTAACGACGACATCTCCAACTTCAAAACCTCCAGATTCCCTTTAGATTCGCTCATCAAGAAGTTCTGATATCTCTTCTTGGAAGGTAGCGTTGGTGAATCTTCGTCTTCTTCGATAGGAGACTCACCGTATGTGCTGAAGTTATCATCTTCAGATGACGCACCGTCCGAGTCATCGAACATATCAAATCGACTTTCAAATTCATCATCTTCTTCGTTTTCTTTGCCTATTTCATCTTCTCCGGCTACGTCGTGTATTTCAACGTTACTAAAGCAGTCATTCTCAATTTCATCTTGTTCATCCTCCAAACTGCAACCATCGTAACTCCCATTCTCTATAGACTCAACTTCTAAAGCTTCTTCTTCTAAAGCTTCTTCTTCTGAAGCGTCTTCTTCTGAAGCTTCTTCTTCTGAAGCTTCTTCTTCTGAAGCTTCTACGTCTGAGCTGTCATCCTTTTTCTCTGTAATCTCCACACAGAGACGTAGTTGTTCGCTTTTCTTTAAGCTTAGAAAACATTGCAATTGTCGAGTGTTGGACACGTAAACTGGTGGAGTGTTGTGCGCCATTGTTTTCAATGTTTTATTCGAAAACATGTAGCTAAGCAGAATATGAACCTTCAAATCATTCAAACCGTAATCGTCGATGACAGACTTTGTGAAATCTTCAAGTTTAGTTTTCTCACCTAAATGAAGAACTCTACACCCTCTACTGTCGACGTTGAATACATATCGTTTTTTCATAATCCATTTACCGGAAACAATAATAACGGGATCCATTACCATATGAGAAAGATGAAGAGGATAGATAACTGAGATGATGAAGAAGAAAAGAAAGGCTGTGTAATCATTCAAAAATAAGATGAAGAAGACAACTGAAAGGTCTCGTAACTCAGTTGTAAATTGGGCGACCGTTAGTGATGACATGTCAAATCCGAGTTGATGACATGGCAGATGACATGGAACATCGGTTAATCAGCCGACAAACAAATCAGTAACTCAGCCAAAATAATTCAGCCATCATGTTTACACTTTGTCAGCCGATACATGGAAACATTCTAGTAATTAATCTTTTGACAGTAAGTTAGCCGCAATAAGGATGAACAACCATATGCCAGCCGTATCGTTACGTAAATTAGCCATCAAACGAGAACATTCTAGTAATTAATCTTTCGCTCATACGTCAGCCGCAAAGCAGCTGAGTTTACTGTTTATCCATGCTTTAACGGCTGACTAATACAAACCCAGTCGTAACAGCATCCCATAACTCAGCCGTGGCTTCAATAACCCAACCCAGCCCATCCATGTTCCTTTACTCAGCTGAAAAAAAGTTTCTCAGCCGTTTCTTAACCACGACTCAGCCAAATTTTCCAGAAATCAAACCGCCGATGTATAAGTCAGCCGTCATTTGTATCATTAAGTCAGCCGTGGTCACATAACTCAGCCGGATTTTTGTAAATCAGTTGTATCGGCAAGCTGACTTATAGTTTTAAGTCAGCCACTTTCTCTTAAGTCAGTCGTATGTATTAAGTCAGCCGTAACGTAAAGATAAATCGGCCGTAACTACGTATCTATCGCTTAACAGCTGACTTAATGAAAATACGGACGCGAATTCCTCCGTGGCGCCGGTTTTTTGCCTACGTGGCAGCGAAAAGTAATGGCATTCTCGTAAATACGTTTTTTCTCATAACGTAAAAAAAGGGTACGCTTGGTATCAAAAATATTCTAGTAATAAAAAAAAGATCTGTATCATTCTAGTAAATACACCTAAAATATGTAACATTCTAGTAAACTTCCCATATATAAACCATACAAAAATTTAAATTTATTTTATATATTAGAAATGGTTGATGTCACCAGAACGACACCACGTTAGATTTAAACCAAATGACATTTATATGTTTCATCAGGAATTAATACCCAAAAATTTGGGAAACCCCCCCCCCCCCCCCCACACCCACATCTTTGAAAAAGGATAAAACTATTCAAGTAAGATTATGTTATCTGTTCGATGTGGTTTGTGTGTTTGGTTTAACACACCGACTTCAAAATAATTACACTTTCAACCAATTTTTTTTTTAAACTCAAACATTTCACTCTATTTCTAATTTTCACGTTTCCTTAGACTGTTTTCTGATTTATACATTTAATTTTCCTAGACCAAACCAAAAGCTGTTCTTGCCTTCTTGGCTTGAAGCAATATCAAGAGGAAAAGCAGATGGTAACAATATCTGACTCAGCTTCCCTAAGCGTGTAAGTAGGACGCTGCGAGAGTGAAAAATAACAGAAACAAAACTCACATCACCAATCAGGTTTTGTAGACAAGGGGTGAAGTTGTGACTCCTCAGCAATATATACTTCTTGTTGAGAAGTTTTTTACTGATCGAGAACGACACACATATTCCATTAGGACATACAGAAGAGAGGAGTCATGTGCACTGGCATTGAGACAGTTCATGTTATAAGAAAATCATGGTGGCCCTCCTGAATAGGTATCAAGATATCTTCTATTATGACAATTTTTTTTGTGAGAGAATACCCAAAATTTTGGAAAACCATCACATCTTTGAAAAAAGAATGAAACTAGTCAAGTAGATTATTTTATTTGCTAGATGTGGTTGGTGTGGTTTGATTGAGCCTTGGTTCTCCTCAGCCCAAAATATTAATTAAGGACTGACCAAACCAAAAGCTGCTTCTGGTTTCAAGCAATACAAGAAGAAAACAGCTTTTAGGGAGAAGAGTTAAGCATTTGGGTGTGTACAAATGATACTTTATTATGATGGTACGCGGTAACAGTATCTAACTCACTCAGCTTCCCTAAGCGTGTAAGTAGGAGACTGCGAGTGAAAATAACAGAAACAAAACTCACATCACCAATCAGGTTTTGTAGAGAAGCGGTGAAGTTGTGACTCGCCAGCCATATATACTTCTAGTGGAGAGGCAATTTACTGACTAAAAAACGCACATATTCCATTAGGACATACAGAAGAGAGGAGTCATGTGCACTGGCATTGAGACAGTTCATATTATAAGAAATTCATGGTGGCCCTCTGTGTTTTCAGTGAATGAAAACTAAAAACAACAAACACATGGTTACTTGTATATCAGGCTAGTGAAAGACATCAACATGTTGATCTAGTTATGCTAGTGACAGTAACTTTAATACAAATAGTAAGTAATTTGGGAGAAAAGGACGCACTTGCTGATGCAATCCAAAACACGATTTTGGTTTGGTGAATTTTCATAGAATAAAAGATGTGAGTTGAATATGAGCGGACAAAGAGAATGAAATGGGGAGAATGTTCAAGAGGTGGTCCAGTCAACCAAAAGAGAATAAGCTTCGTTAAAAGAAGGACGAGGTTTCATAAGCATGATTCGTGCCATCCCTTTGCCAAGTTTTCTATCCAAACCCATCAGAAACCCGAAAAGCTTCTCCTTCTCTCTCGCCTCTGAGGCCCTTTTCGCCACGTCGCACACACAACCGCCGCAGGCACACTCCGGCAACGGATGATACTCCAACAGCTCCTGCCAAGCAAGATCCAGTTCCTGGAAATAGACGGCCAGCGAGCGACCACCTTGCATGGGCATCGCGGTCGTCTCGCGAAGCTGATGGATCTTCCAATCGACGTTAAGAGCATAGACAAGAGAATGCGTGATGTCCACGTCATTGTTCGAACCAATCAGAAACCCGAAAGCCTTCTCCTTGTCTCTCGTCTCTTTAGCCCGTTTCGAGATCTCGCACGTGCAACCTTCGCATAAACACTCCGGCACGGGATCATACTCAGACAGCTCCTGCGAAGCAAGATCCAGCTTCGCGAAAAAACTGGCGACTGAACCACCGCCTTGAGTCATCGTTGCGATCTTACGTCGAAGATCGTAGATCTTAAACTCGGAGCTAGGGGCAAATATACGACGGATATCATCCCAGGCTTTATGCGCCGTCTCGGCGAAAAACACATAGTACTGCAGCGCTGGGCTCACCGAGTTTAGCAGCCAACACGTGACCATCTCGTTACACTGTTTCCATGCGTCGTAAAACGGTGAGGAAGGGTCGGGTCTAACGAGGGTGCCGTCGACGAAACCTGTTTTCTTCCTGATTCCAAGGGATTCAACAATATCTCTTTTCCTTGCGAAGTAGTTGTCTTCGGCTTCGCGGAGTATAACCGTAGAGAGCTTGTTTTCCGGTCGAAAATCTGGATCAAGATAATAGGGAGATTCAGGATCGTGCGTGGGAGATAGGCTCATCCTAGTTTCCAGACTTATCACTGAGCTTTGGTGACCTTTTTTGTTTTGTTTCTCTATGGTTTGCTTTTTATACATGAAGTCTCTCTTTACTCATTCCCAGTCCCAGCTGGTAAGTATCTAGAGTATTTGACTCGTACTTATCTATATAGGTTTATTTTTGGGTATAATGATTTACTAGGTGACCGGTCCGCACCCTGTGCGGGCATAAGAACATGATCGGTTCGCACCCTGTGTTCTCTCTCGGCCCGTACCTCACGAGAGGGAACACAGTAACGTCAGTATGAAGAAGCAGATATTGTGTGTTGTATAATTGCAACGTCACAAAATATTTTGTGTGTTTACGAAGATACTTTCATTCAAAAAATGAAATAAATAATGTATAGTTTTAGAAGTAACAGATTTTATATTATCATTAATTAGAATTGTATTGTATATGTTTCGTAATTCTTTATTTTAGGTGAATAATATTATTTTTTCATAAATAATAAACAAACATTTATGTAGACATATTAAAAGAAAATATAATAAAAATCAAAATATTATCCATAAATAATATAAATTATGAAGTACATTTCTCGATAAAGAAAGCAAATTCAATTAGAAACGTGCAAAAAATTTAATAAATTTTGTAAGCAATTTGACGGGTTAACATTATTTGATAAATTTATAAATTTCTAAATTTTATTGAACATGAAATAATATTAAATTGACATACCGTCATCGGTCTCCTAACTCATCACAACCCATCTGGTAAATATAAAAAATAAATAATTGTAACAGTTTATATATTTTAAAATTTGTATTTGAAAAAAAGTAGATTAAAATTACGTACCGTGACTACGGAATATTCTGACAAATTTGTTTGTAGACAACATTCAATGTTTTTGTCTTCGGCTTCCCTTTTTTACCAGTTATTATGATTTTTAATCCAGATCTCGACTTAACTCTTGAAAGTACAACTTTGCCTTGCATTTTGTAAGCATTTTATAAAATATTTTAAAATTATGATAAATTTATTCTTTAAACAACGATAAATAATTTAAAAATAATAAGCATAAACATTTTTGAAATTTGTAATATTTAAAATAGTTATTATATAATTATATTCGAACACATTTCATCAAGTAGAGGATAAAACTATTATAATTATCTTATATAAAATTTCGTTCATTTATTTTATAGGTTATAAATATTAAAAGTAATAAATAAAACATTATTAGTCTTTCAATAATTTAGAGAATAGTTTCCATAAATTATTATTTGTAATATTCGTTAGATTATATGGCAAGTGATGTTAAACGTCAATAAGTTAAACAATTCTTCCATATTTGGAAAACATATATATATATATATATATATAACAATGACAAATTAAATGGTAGAGTATGTAAACACCTGTTTTCTACCAGCGTGAGTTAGAACACCGCTGTATTTAAGAATCATAAGGGCCTCTACAGGTCTTTATTCTTCGTCTTCATCATCCCACTTCAGCGGCTTCAGTTGAACCTTCCTGTATATCCCTGAGAAATTTCCTCCCTGCGCCATTTCAAAAGGTTCTCTGTTGTGAGAAAATGACCTCATGAATTAAATAAAAAATGCATAATGCTAGCTTACTTATAAGATAGTATATTCAACAAAATAAAATGATATAAGATAGTATTACTAAATGATACTATGTAATATTTTCCCGGACAATATTCAACAAATAGAGAGAAAGTAATAAAGAACCTCTTCAAGAACTGCTTTAACTTGGCGAAGCTTCTCAGCATGTTCAATCAAGGTTTTCTGGATCACTATCACTCTCACGACCTGGTCTACATATAAAAAAAGGAAGACCATATTGTCGTTACCAGTATTCAACACATGGAAAAGATAGACCATACATGCTTTTTGGAGACAAAACACAAAGAGTTAAGTTCAGGGTTCTAAAGATGAGGAGCCTTTGCGTCTAAACACATTTTTCTTAGCACACAAGCAGCATTGTCGTAATACCTTAATAGTATGAGAGGAGAGATTTGTGAATAATACTTTAAAGAATGAAAAGAGAATGTTTGTATTTTAAGACATTGGGTGTCTCCTATATATATACAGTTGATTTATTCTCATATTAATGATTTTAATATTTTGCACAATAAATAATAAAATCGTTTAAGGAAAGATATTAAATGTGTATTGTCAAAAAATGATTTGCATATGATATGATTTTAACTTGCGCAAGTAATCCATATTAGAAAGGTAAGTTATTAAAAACAAACAACCTAATTAGAAACATTAAAATATTTTGTAAGCAATATAATAAATATGATATCAACATGCGCAAGTTTACCGTTTGAATAATACGGAAAGTTTTTAATATTTGTCTTAATTCTAAATCTTGCCCAAGAGTAAATTAAATCGATAAAAATTTAATGATTTCAACTTGCGCAAGTAATCCATATTGTGAATAAGTGATTTGCATATTTAATGATTTCAACTTGCGCAAGTAATCTATATTAGAAAGGTAAGTTATTAAAAACAAATTTTGTCAATAAGTTATTTGCATATTTAATGATTTCAACTTAAACGATATTAAATGTGTATTGTCAAAAAATGATTTGCATATGATATTATTTTAACTTGCGCAAGTAATTCATATTAGAAAGGTACGTTATTAAAAACAAACAATCTAATTAGAAACATTAAAATATTTTGTAAGCAATATAATAAATATGATATCAACATGCGCAAGTTTACTGTTTGAATAATAAGGAAAAGTTTTTAATATTTGTCTTAATTCTAAATCTTGTCCAATGGTAAACTAAATCGATAAAATTTAATGATTTCAACTTGTGCAAGTAATCCATATTGTGAATAAGTGATTTGCATATTTAATGATTTCAACTTGTGCAAGTAATCTATATTAGAAAGGTAAATTATTAAAAACAAATTTTGTCAATAAGTTATTTGCATATTTAATGATTTCAACTTAATCGATATTAAATGTGTATTGTCAAAAAACGATTTGCATATGATATGATTTTAACTTGCGCAAGTAATCCATATTAGAAAGGTAAGTTATTAAAAACAAACAACCTAATTAGAAACATTAAAATATTTTGTAAGCAATATAATAAATATGATATCAACATGCGCAAGTTTACCGTTTGAATAATAAGGAAAGTTTTTAATATTTGTCTTAATTCTAAATCTTGCCCAATGGTAATCTAAATCGATAAAATTTAATGATTTCAACTTGTGCAAGTAATCCATATTGTGAATAAGTGATTTGCATATTTAATGATTTCAACTTGCGCAAGTAATCTATATTAGAAAGGTAAGTTATTAAAAACAAATTTTGTCAATAAGATATTTGCATATTTAATGATTTTAACTTGCGCGAGTAATCCATATTAGAAAGGTAAGTTATTAAAAACAAACAACCTAATTAGTAGGGGTGGACACTTTACCCGATATCCGAAGTGGCATCTGAACCCGATCCGAAAAACCCGAACCGAAATCCGAACCGAAGTAGCAAAATACCCGAACGGGTATTGAATAAGGAGAGATTGGATACCCGAACCCGAACGGATAATACCCGAACCCGAATGGATATCCGAAGATAACTGAACATATGTATAATTAACCTTATATTTTTAGTTTACATCTCTCATTTTATATAAAATATTTATATTGATACTACACATACTTTAAGTTCATATGATATATATACAATTACGAAAAAAATGATTTGCTACTCACTTAAAATGCATGTCAAGTTTTTTATTTAAAAAATTAACAAAAAGTTACATCTGAAATTTAAAAAAAAATAACTAAATTAATGCCTTTTTAGTTTTAAAATGTTATGTCCAAATCTATTAACTATTCAATCTATTAAAAATAAAAAATTAGTTAACTGAAAGTTATATTTTTAAATATAAGAAACTTGAGAAATGAAAATTTTAATTTTTTTAAATCTAAATATCCGAACCAGATCCAAAATAACCGAATCCGAACTAAAAATATCCGAACCCGTCCCGAAGTACAGAAATACCCGAACGGGTTCTACACCTCTATACCGAAATACCCTAAAATCTGAAATACCCGATCCGAACCCGAACGGGTACCCAAGGCTAAACTAAATCGATAATAATTATCCCCTAGCTATATATGGGCTTAACGAAATTGACAATAGTTTTGGGCTTGTCTACATAAGTGATTGATTAAAATAAATGAAAAAGAAAAATTCAAAAAAACCAGCCAATAGAATTATAACGTTTTTCCTGAAAAGCTCTATATGAGTGTCACCTCAGCAGAAATCACTAAAGTGACTTTTCTTTTAATGTATAGGAGGATATTTTAATCTTTTTGTAGTATGATTTTCTTAATTAAGAAAAAGATCCGTAAAGAATTGGGTTTAATTAAGCCTTTCGTTCTCCTTCCCAGCCCAAAATATTAGAGCATGATTATCCTATGATCTTTAAGTGGGTTTTTAATGATTATTTAATATTTTAAATATATTTAAGTGGGGTTAAGAACTCTACTTAAGAAATTTCCGTTTTGAGCGGTTCAATAGGAGTTTTTTAATTAGGGGTTCTTAAAAAAAATTTAATAAAAATTTTATTTATTAAATAAAACATATTAAACATTTAAAACATAGATTAAAAAAACAAAGATTAGTACAATAATCGAGAATAATTCGAAAAAAAAAATCCAAGCTCGAATGGAAAAATTCTAAAAGGTTTAATCAAAATTTTCATCAAGTGATCCTTCAAAAGTGTTTTGAGAAAAAGAAACCATGAGATGAAATTTTTTTATAAAACTTGTTTACAAGTCAAAGGAAACTTGTTTATAAACTTGTTTATGAAACTTGTTTTCAAAAAAGAACTTGAGAAGGAACTTGAGAGAAAATGCATGATGAATGAAGAAAGTGTTGTGTTGTGAATAAAAGTTTGGTATACAAAGTTTATACAGACAAGACTATAAGAGTTTACAAGTTTATATAGACATAAAGCTTTACAAGTCCGTGACTGATGATTACAAGAGTTTGCAAGAATACAAGACTACAAGAGTTAGTACGTAAGCATTGCACAAGTGATTACTACACAAGTCCGTGACTGATGACTGATGACTGATGACTTTACACTCTTCTTGACCTGAAAAAAATGAGAACTTGACACCCTCTTCTCTCTCTCAAAGTGACAAGCCATGTGACCACAAAGAGCTTTAGAAGAAGTGACACCTTTACCACATTCTCTGCGAACTTCCTCTCTTTGAACTGCTCCATCTTCTACCTTAAAGACAAAAGATCAAACCACTATATAAGCACAGATCAGAAGAAGAAGAATGGGAAACTAGTGAGAACCCATTTATTTAAATTACCTCAAATCTTGGAAGAACACAATGAACTAGAGAATCATCAAGCTCAAAGCTTGATACTTTCTGACAGAGATCAGGTTTTAGCTCAAAGCTTGATACGTAAACGTTATACAAAAGAGAAATAACTCGTTTCCAAGTAATTTAGACACTCATCACTAAGAAAAATACAAACAAACACAGGATTTTACCCAAAGCGTTTGAGGAATGATCTATAAGCAGGCAATAATACTTCAGTAACAGCAATTCTTAGTGACTCTCTTAGCTCTGTGACTGGAACTGTCCATTGTGATTGTCTCTGATGCAACTCATCAAATTGCATATTGAACATCTTGAACCTGTTCCATTTTTTCAATATTCTTTAATCATTCATATATAAACATTTTTAGGTAATTAATATATAAACATTTTACAATAACTGTGTTTTTGGTTGGATGAAGGCTTACCTCTCTTTTGGGGAAAGCAGATTCAGGAATGTGTACACAGGTTTTAGAAGCAATCATAACAAAGTTTCGTGAGGCACCTTCATCCTTTGCCATATCAAGGAAGGCCTGGAGCTCCAAAGCCTTTCGGTAATACATCATGCCTCGCACTGGTTTATCAAAATCAGTCACAACATGTATATAGCAAGCACAATATCACAGAGCTAAAACTGAAGCTGAGTTTGTCTAATGAAAAAAACTACCACATACCAGTTTTGGTCAGTGTTTGGCCTCTGTAAGATGCCCACAGACGAAGCTCCTCTTCCAAGTCTTCTCACGGTGACAGTTTTCCTATTCTTGGTGAGCTTCTCCTTCTTAGCCTTAACCCTCTGTGCCTCAGCCAAAAAAGACATCCGCTTCGCCGTCTTTGCATACGGGTTCAACTTCAACATCACATTCAAATTCTTCAAAGGATTCTTCTTCATCACAGCTCTCTTCGCATCCTTCTTAATCGGCTTCACCACACTCTGCATATAAAGCCTATCATTAAGCTTCCTCCTTCTTTGCAGGCATCTAGAACAGAGTAGGCTGTGCACCAGAGGATGCTAAAATCTCTAAAGGCTTCAGAACTTTCGCAAGACTGGTGAAGCCTTGTGACTCCGAAGGAGTGAATCCACCTCCTCCTCCGTATAACGTCGTTAAGTTGTTGTTTACCGGAGAAGATAAGAAGTCAGGGACAGAGCTCAGATCCCTGTTCCTCAACTGTGTCAACGAACCAAAACCTTGGCCGAGGAAACAACAATCAGAACCGAAGCCAAAGGCATTGTCGAAAGGGTATCGGAATTAGGAACGTTGAGGAGACAAGAATTGTTGTTCGCTGTCAAGAACGAAGGCTGAGATGTGTCGATGCTAAAAGACGAGACGGAGAAGACGAGAAGACTAGACGGAGAAGACGAGAGAAAAGAAAAGAAAGAGAGAAAAAAAAAAGAAAAAAATAATAGAATCAATTGTTTGCTGACACGTGTTTCTAAAACCTACATAAAAATCGGTCACCAAAATCCTAACTTAAGAATCGATAATATGCATTATATTTAGTTTCCATTTAATTAAATGAGTTATTTTCTTTAAAAACTCAGTTAAGAATCAGGGATAATCCTGATCTTAGGGAGTCACCATCACCTGTTATCTGAGAAGGGAAACAGTTGATCCCTTTTAGAAGCAGCACAAGTTTTCAAAATCTAGTAAAACTAGGTATGTTGATAAAAAAAAGAAGTAAAACTAGGTGTTATTGTGCTGAGAAATAAAAGCTTTAAAACTTTAATTATATTTATAAAAAATAGTATATTGAGTATCTCAAAATCATTCTCAAATGATATATTTTTTTAAGGGGTTTTTGCCAAAACTAACACACAACTTGATTTTAACCCCAAATTTATACCCAAACTTGAATCAAATGCAAAACTAACCTAAAAATCTTGTGAAATTACAGTCCAGTCCCTTGTGATCAAACAAAAAAATAGAAGCTATTTTTACGAATATAGTCCTAGTAAGTCGTCTGAGTCGTCTGAGATGTTGGAAGTCGTCTGAACAACTTTAAAGTAAGTCTTCTGGTGTAGCTGATCTTAAAAGTAATTTATAAATTTTTTAAAAAATATTTTGATCACCGAAAAATTAAAATCATGTAATCTAAGTATTCCAGACGACTAAAATATAAGTCGTATGGTCAACGCAGAGGTTATTTTTACAATTGACTTTGAAATCTGTTATTTGAGACGACTGAAAAATAAGTCGTCTACTTTTGTTTGGTTAAAAAAAACTCCAAAAAAGCTACACGACTTACATTTCAGTCGTCATAGGTTAGTTTTGCTTTTGACTAGATTATTTCAGAATTTTGACTTTCCTGGACGACTTATATTATTTTAAAACTAGACGACTTACAATTAAGTCGTCATAGGTTAGTTTTGCAATTGAAAAAAAAATCAATATTTAATTATATATAGACGACTTACAAGTCGTTCCGTCAGACGGCTCACTTGTAAGTCGTCCAGGATTTACGAGGTTTGACCAGAATCTCGGAATAAAATCTTGGAAGACTTACATGTAAGTTGTCGGGCGGATGACTGAATTGTAAATTGTCTGGGTATAATTAAATATTGAAGTTTTTTTTTCAATTGCAAAACTAACCTATAACGGCTTAATTGTAAGTCGCTTAGTGTTAATAAAATATTGATATTTCAATTTTCACCAGACGACTGAAATGTAAGTCGTTCGGGAAAGTCAAACTTGTGAAATAATCCAGTCAAATGCAAAACTAACCTATGATTACTGAAATGTAAGTCGTCTAGGTTGTTTGGCGTCTTTTTGTAATCAAACAAAATCAGACGACTTAACTTTCAGTCGTCTCAGGAAACAGATTTCAAAGTCAATTGCAAAAATAACCTCTGCGTTGACCAGACGACTTCCAGGTAAGTCGTCTACTGCCAGACGACTTCCCATGTAAGTTGTCTGATGAACAGATCTGGAAAAAAATTTGATTTCATACCTTAAATTGGTGAGATAACTTTCTTAGCACACATAAGGCTTCTCCAAACACACAGAATCTCAAACGAAAGTGACCCACTCAGAATCGCTAGCTTCTATGACTTTATGAACCATAAAAAATGTAAAATCAAAATCTTGGTTTTTTACCTCAATGTGGAGAGAAAGTGAGAGATATGTTGTGTTTAGTTCATAAGAATGGAAAAAAAAAGAACGGTAACTCGATTTTGGGAGCATTAAGAGCTTCAAATTGGTTGTTCATGGTGGTTAGGGTATTGATGACAATGACAATCTTGTAATTACTTAAAGATGATGAGGGTGAGAGAGTAAAAATGTCATTTTCGAGAAAAAAAACAAAAAAAAAAATTGATGGCATTTTCGTGAATTATATGAACTTGTGGGGTGAATAGGACAAAACCAATTTCCAAAAAAAAAAAAGTTAGTTTTGTGTTTGACTTTAAGTTGTAGATCAATTCTGCAAAAAACTTTTTTTTAATGTGAAAATTTCATGGTTTTAAGATATCCACAATTAAATACTAATATTTTCACAAATGTACATATATATGTTTGCTGAAAATACCCATTTTAACACCTGTGAACTAATGCGATCAAAGTATGGACCACATAAAATTTGAATATATTTTATAAATAAAAAACCTAATTGATATCACCAAAATCGCAAACAATGTGAATTTACATTATAAAAAAAAACTAGATCTTGACCCGCCCGACCGGGCGGATATTTATTTTATGTTTTTGTTTTTTTTTGCGTATATTAAATGATTTATTTGTAACATTTAAACATAAATTTATATTGAAAATTAATCTTTGCAGTTATAATAAAAATTTAAATTAAAAGTTTAATAAAACATTTTGATATAAATGTTATCCTAATTAAAATAATATAGAGGTGTGTCATATATTTTTTCCAATTTCAAAATCTTAGCATCCCTTAAAAAAAAATTATAAATACATAAATATATAAACATATTTGGAACTATAATTTCTATTAAAATAAATTTGTTAAAGAAAAATAAGTTTGTGCTAGTGTTGTTTATTTCTAGAGCTTGATCCGTGACTGTATAAATATTTGCTTTCACTTAAATTGTTTTCTTTGTACTAATGGTATAATATATATATATATATATATATATATATATTTTTTTTTTTTAAATAAATTTTATTACATAATTGTTAATATAAAATTTTAAAACATAACAATTTTATTTATTACTTTTAATAATTATATTTTGTGATTTTAATTGTCTATTATATCACAATGTATCATATAAAAATCCAATATTATATGAATAAACTATTTCATATTTTATTTATATGTTATATAAATTGATTATGACGTGTGATTTTTTATTTTATTATTTATTACTAAAAAATATTAAAAATATTTAATATGTTAATATGAAATATATTAGGAAATATTTTGGTTAAGATTTGATTAAGTAAATCTATTATTTAAATAAGGAAAATACATTAGGAAAACACAAGCATACTTAAATATAGGTTCAATAAATATCTCAATGGCATTTTAATGTAAATAAATGATAAAATTAAGGGGTATTTCTATTTTGTACTTCTGTTTTAATAAAGTAGATATATATATATTTTTTTTTAAATAAATTTTATTACATAATTGTTAATATAAAATTTTAAAACATAACAATTTTATTTATTACTTTTAATAATTATATTTTGTGATTTTAATTGTCTATTATATCACAATGTATCATATAAAAATCCAATATTATATGAATAAACTATTTCATATTTTATTTATATGTTATATAAATTGATTATGACGTGTGATTTTTTATTTTATTATTTATTACTAACAAATATTAAAAATATTTAATATGTTAATATGAAATATATTAGGAAATATTTTGGTTAAGATTTGATTAAGTAAATCTATTATTTAAATAAGGAAAATACATTAGGAAAAGACAAGCATACTTAAATATAGGTTCAATAAATATCTCAATGGCATTTTAATGTAAATAAATGATAAAATTAAGGGGTATTTCTATTTTGTACTTCTGTTTTAATAAAGTAGATAGGTTTGATATTACCAGCGTTGAGTTCAGTTACTAAGGGTCTGACTGGTTTAAACGCAGCAGTTGCGGTTGCGGCTGCGGGCGTTTGCAGATGCGGATGGCTGCAGTTTCTAGCGGTTTTAAGAGATTTGTACGACTGGTTCTGCGGTTAAAAATTGGTGCGTTTGCGGGATACTTATGACTGGTTAACTACCAAATACAACAGCGGTTAAATAATAAATTAACAATATATAATTATAAAAATATCAAAAATCATAATATTATAATAAATATGTAAATTATATTTTCAAAGTTATAGTGTTAAATTTTTAAAATTATAGAAAATATTTTTATTTTAAAATTTTAAAATATTAATTACAATATAATAGATATATTTTAGTATTTTTATAATTTCATTTTAAAAAATTTATTTTTATTTTTATTTTTGTATTTATATGGTTTTTTAAAAAAAGAAAAAAAAATTATCCTCCCGCAACCGCCCGCAACCACAAACGCTAGCTGGAACCAGCTTTTGAATTTAAGAGGTTCGGAGCGATGTGAAACGATTTGTAGCAGTCTGTATGATTGTTTCGAAACGCTGTCAACCGCTACCAACCGCAAAAGCTGCGTTTGCGGGTGGTAGCGGGGAAACCAGTCAAGCTCTAAACATGTGACGATCAAACCAAAACGATTCTTTTTACTTTTATATGTAGTTTAAAATTATAATTGATATACAATGTATTTTATCCATTTTTTAGCATGGTATATAAGTATTTTAAGATATAATTATTCTATTTTGGAGTTTTTTTTAGCATATTTTCAAATTCATGAGTGTTTTGAAGGAAAATAATGATTTTTGGAGTATTTTAGAAATAAAATGAGAAGAAGCTTTTAGCTAACCATCGAACCAGTCCGAAGGTCTACACTCAGAGACAAACGTCGATCGACATCGAAACGCGCAAGACAGCCGACTTAAATTCCAAGTCACACACATTTACAGACATACCTCTGGTCGATTTTAACCTAATATTTATTTATTCTACCATTATTC
Organism: Brassica napus; assembly: GCF_020379485.1. Taxonomy (NCBI): domain Eukaryota; kingdom Viridiplantae; phylum Streptophyta; class Magnoliopsida; order Brassicales; family Brassicaceae; genus Brassica; species Brassica napus. The sequence goes on from NC_063439.1 coordinate 9,179,394, forward strand.
TAGGCAAGGCATGCTTTTCATACTTTCATAATTTTCGCAGCAAACAATACTTATGATTTTTAGTAGTTTAGAGAGAAGATCCAAGACTCTTTCAGATATTTGTATTAGAACTCTAGTATTTCTAACTCTATTCTGCAGTGTATGTTTATGATTATAAATTATTTTGCTACGTCTCAGTAATTCATCTGTTAGATTTAGGGTTCAAATAAATTATGAGGAATTGGCCAAAATATAGAATTGCTAAGGTGATAAATATCATTCAAGGAATTGTGGTTAATGCATGTGTTCTACAGTAGCTAACTAGAACCTTGAACATAAGATTGTGAACAACTACGACGGTAGGTTCTGTACCATAATTAATTCTCTTGAGGTAGGTTCTGTACAAGCGAAAGCTGATTTAGACAATACAGTTGAACCTATCGATCAACTCGCTTACGCTTTCCTAACAGAACATCGATCGACGTTCTTATCATAACATATAACATCGATCGGCGTTTGATCCGTATCAACAAGCGAGAGCTGGAATATTGGACTTAGTCAATAGGATTGATTCAACAGCGAAAGCTGGAATACTTTCTCATAAGAAGTCGAGTTCTAGGATTGACAACCTAAGTATTTTATACCTCTATAATTCTGATTATCTGAATAGAAACCTTAGATCTAGCGTTTTCTAATAATTGTGTACAAACCTCAAACCAACCAACTGAACAACTGTCTTGTTCCCTTCGCTTGCTTATTTATTGTTTTAATAATTTATCTAGCTTAACCACTGCTGATTATGATCTACTGTGTGTCATATTTCTTCGTGGATTCAATCCTTAAGTATTACAAGTGAACCTCTTATTTGAGAGAGTAAAAGTCACTTTCTTAGGATACTTTGAATGGTATCAATAATATAACCAAAAATGTTTTTATTTTGTTCTAATCTTTGTAGGTTTATATTTTGGAGAATTTTAGTTCTTTTCCTTGGCCTTATGTAGGGACAAAAAAAATCGAGTAACAAAAGAGAAAAGGCGGAACATTATAAATTTCTCACAAATACTGATGTGGCTGGCATCTATATTATTAAAACTGAAATACTTTTTGGTACTATTTCAAAACATGAATAACAATATAAATAAAAATTATTTGAAAACATGGATATGTGTAAAAAAAATATAGTGTCCTTTTAGTAATTTTATTAGTATAATTACATTAGTTGTCTTTTCATATTTCATTCAGTTTAACAATTTCATTAATTATATTACCTTAACAATTCATCACAATATTAATTATATTACCATAATAATAACAGTGCAAATTTTTATTTATTAGTTAATCAAATTAACTTTGTGCCAATTATAAAATCTAAAATCTAAAATAACTGGATTTTGCATATAGTTAAACGTTTGGCTTAGTTTGTTTTACGAAAACTTTCTTTTTATTTTATTTTAAATCAGTGGAAAATTACATAGGTACAAACATAATTAAAAACATATTTTGTGAATAAAATAATAACTTAAATAAAAATAATAAAAATGTATTACATTTATTATCACTTAATTTTTCGTTCCATATAATTATTTTACTAAATAATTTTTTTTATTTCACTTAATTTAGCCAAAAACATAGAAATAGTTTTTTTATTAGTTTATATAAAATCAGTTAGACCTAAACATTGGCTATCTTTTTAGGTACATGTTGTTCTTTTCAAATATCATTTTTTTTTTAAATTAAGACATGTTTGAATATTATAAATTTATGTTTGGGTTCTGATTAGGGTCTTTATAGGTCTGGATGAGTTCAGTTTTGATGTATAGAAACCTAAAAATATCTAAATAACAAATGTATCTGAAACGAGTTCAGATTTTTGTACCAAAAATAACCATATTATTCTACTCGGTTAGATCTTTTGAATACAATTAGTTATATTACGACATATCAAAAATATATAACACTAATTATAAAAAATAAATATCAGTGTATAAAAATGTAAAAAAGTGCGGGCGTTTAGGTCAATCTCTAGTGTGCATTATTAAACCAGGAGAAAAAAAATAAATGAATGAAAATGAAATCTATACTATTATTTGAGAAGTGAATTTGCTTATTTGTCATTTTCTCTATAATTTTAGGTTGAGTCATATTTTTAATTTAGACTAAATAATATTTGATATCTTTAATGAATAATTATATAATTTATTATTTAATTGATTATAAATTAAATATTATACAAATTATCTTAAAAGAAATAAAATGGAAAACGTTTTTGGCAAAAAAGAGGATAATTCCATGTATTTATTTGTGTTTACCTACACCTTTCTTTCTTATTTTTTAATTATTATAATTAATAATATATATGCACATATACTGATTAGATTTATCATTATACTAAAATATTTAAAATAGTTTTATAAAAGAAAAAATGGTTTGTATTTTTTTTGTAAACGCAATATATCATGGCATAGTTTTTAAAATTATTAAATTTATTTTAGTATAAAAATACGGGAAAATTACATGTTTACCACTTTCATGGTACCACTTTTCATTTATACCACCACTAATGAGATATTTTCAAAAATACCTTATTCATTAAGTGGCAAAAGACTCTTATGCCCTTGTTATTTATATATAATAATTTATTATTTAAATAAATAAAAAAATGAAAAAAAATAAAAGAAAAATAAAATAAAAAAGAAAAAAAATGTATTTTTTTCAATGTTTTCGAAATATACTTTTTCAAATTTGAACTTTTTTACAAAAAAAAAAAAAATTATTTTTTTTTCAAATTTCTTTTTGAAAAACGAAAATTATGTTTGAAACTATTTTTTTAAATTTTTTATATATTTTTTAAGTATTTATATATTTATTGGAATCATAAATTTCACATTCCAAAAACTCTACCCCACCCTCTCAACTCTAAACCTTAAGTCTATATTAGTTAACCCTAAGGGTATAATTATATTTTACCCTTCATTAAAAGTGAAGGTAAAAGTGGTTAGTGTAAACATGAAAAGTGGTACTATGAATGTGGTATTTGTGGCAATTTCCCTTAAAATACTAAAACGAGGTATATAAGAAATAAAAATAATTTTGATTTATATTTGTCTCTTAATGTGTTTTTAGTGGTATTTTATTTTTAATTTATATTATTCGGTTGCAAGAACATTTATTTGTTATTTAAGTTTAAATTTTTAATATTTATTTGTTTTTATTTATCTAAATATTTTTTTATTGGGAATGTAATTATTTTAAAATAAATATCATCAAAATTGTTTGGAAACCAGCTTATTATAATATAATATATTGTTTATATTGTTGATAATTATTTGTTAAACAAAACTATATTTGTTTATTTGATTAGATAGTTGCTTATAAATCAATGTAATAAAAATTGATTAAAAATAAAAACACATTTAAAATAGAAAAATAACAATGTTGTTATCCTAAAATAATGTTTTTAAATCAATGAAATTTAAAAATTAAGAAACTGAAATATTCATAAAATATTATAAATTTAAAATTTTGTTGACATTTTTTATTTTTAAACTAATAACAAATTATTATTAAATATCAATAAAAAAATTATGTCCCCAGTGACTAATCCTCAAGATGTACTCATACACCTCCGACTTCTGAAACGAGTAGAAGAATCGCGTATGCTTGCGCATGAGATATGGCCAGGAGAAAAACAGGAAGCTCCAACTTTCAAAATCGCCGTTGCTAGCGTCTACGAGTCAGACCTTCACGATGAGGTAGATAGACATACATGCTTTCTCAAATGCTTCGTGACTTGCACTCTTTTTTTCCTTTCTCCCACACTCACTCTCCTTGTTCACAGCTTAAATCCACCATCTCTGACAAAGGAATGGAGATTCTGTTTGGGGATACGTTTAGAACGAGGGATGGGTACTACGCCTTGGACTTGTTTCGGGTTATTGCTTCTCATGACCTTGAAGAATTCTCAAATGTGCTTAAAGCTGCAATCACTGATATTGAGGTATTGAATCTCTCTGTCTTTGGTGTTTAAAATTTCTTTTTAAAAACTAAAGATGAATATCTTATGGTATAGAGAGCAAATAGGGATATTGACTTGGGGGGTCTAGTTATTGGAGAAAACATCTCTTCTCATGTGCAGAGCCGGACTTGAACATAGTGTTACGAAACATTTGCATGGGGCCCCTAATAGGTGGGGGCCCCACTTTTGTATCTCACGTATATGTATATTTATGTATGTAATCCGAAGTATAAAATTTTGACAAAGTAAGTATAGTTACGAATTAAATGATGATAAATACTACTAGACGTTCTCGTTATTCTAGACGTTCTCGTTATTCTCACTATAAACAATCGTTTTTTATTAAATATAAATTCATTTTTTCGTGGAGATCAAAACTAAACTGTAGATACTTTTTTTTATAAAAAAAAACTTTAGTTGTTAATTTTAACTATTTCATTGTTTAATTATCTAAATCCCAACAAATTCAACTGTTTTTATTTGAAAATATTTAATAATCAAAATTTTATAATATAAAGTGATGTGCAATATTTATAAATTATCAGTTACAAAAAAAAAAAAAAAAAAAAATATTTATAAATTATATGTATATTTTTGAATAGGGCCCCTAATAACTCAGGTCCGGCTCTGCTCATGTGTGAGTGTTTTGAGTGATCCATCATGATTTATCTATCTCTTTTAAGTGTATATATAGACTCAGGGCCGGGCCTGAAAAATATTGGCCCACAAGCAAAAAAATATTTTTGGCCCTTTTGTTTCTAAAAACCAACAAAAATATTTAAAGATGCAGGTGTGGACGTTTGAACCCTGGTTCATTTCCACTGTTAGAAGAATGTTTCCAGTAAAGCTACATACTGTTTATGTTTTTCATTGGTCCTAAAATAATCTATATTTTCGCCGGGTCCCAAGCACATGCTTGATGGGCTTCTATTCAGGCCCGGCCCTGTGTAGACATGTATTCTCAGCTTCTGGTTTACAGGTATCAAGGTACACTCCATTCTAAAGAAGTTTGTGTAAGAGAGTTGCAAACCGATCGAAGCCTTTGGCAACCATCACGGTTTTGGAAAAAAATGAAACTGTTCAGGTAAAACACTATTTATTTATATAGTTTTTACGTATGGTTGGTGTGGTGTGTGAAGTGTGATTTCCCCACGTTTAACTTTATATTTGATAACTTTTAAAAAATTTACTGCAGTGGACTTGGTCATCCCAACGTGGTACGATGTCTTGGTGCCAACACACAAGGCACCGACTTGAAAATAATCACAGGTTCAAATAATTTCCAACTAACATATAAATATTTCATTTCACTGTATTTTATTTCTGGTTTTTAGATTTATTAAACCTTGATTTCAGAGTACATGCATGGTGGAACCCTCTTTCACTACTTGCAACGAAATCATTGTGTTTTGACTCTCTCTCAACGGTTGAAGATGGCCATTGATGTGTGTAAAGGAATCGAGTTCCTGCATGCGAACATGATCATACACAGAAATCTGAACTCTATGAATCTTCTCTTGGATGAGAATAATGTGACTATGTGAGGGAAGTGAATAATTGAGTTTTCAACACTTTTTCATAATCTAAAGCATGCTCCTATGTCTTCCATTTTATCTAAGGTTGTCAAGGTTGATGTTGCTGCTGCTCTGTACCTCTTGTGGGCTGGGAAGAATACCACCCCTGAATTGGAAGCTATGTTGTTGAGAATTCCTACTCCTGAGCAAAATAACACCAAAATCAGAACATGGTACAGATGGACAGCACCGGAAGTAAGTTTTAATGCAATTCAGGGGCATTTCTCCAACATTTTATTTTAGACTAATACACACTTTGTTTTTATAACTATAAAGGCAATGAACGAAGAGAAATATGGTGATAGAGCAGATGTGTATAGCTTTGGACTGTTGTTGTGGCATCTGATAACAGCTAAGGTATCTCCTTTCAACCTAATGTTTGTATTTACTTACATGATTCATTTCACTTGTTATGGTGTATATATTTAGTTACGTGATTCATTTTATTTGTTATTACAGCTACCGTATGATCATTTAGATAACATATCCCCTTGCCTAGCTGCACAACGTGTTATAGGGGTGAGAAGTTTATTCATTTCTTAAATATTTATATGTGCGACTGTGGAAACACTAACCTTTTTGTTGTGCATGTGTTTGTCAGGGAGAAAGGCCAGCAATACCAGAAAATATGAATCTAAAGCTCAAAATCATTGTAGAAAACTGCTGGAATGAAGACCCATTTTTCAGGCCTAGTATATCTCAAGTGAGTACAACATTGCACACACTGCTCTCAACAGTTAATGAGCCAAAGCATGAGCCAGAGCCAGAAGCAGAGTTTGTATCAGCTAATCCTATTCCTACAGAATCAGTCTACAACATCTCACCCTACTTTGCCGCTAGCTAATCTATACAGCTGTTTAGCTGAAGCTGACACCGAATAAAGTTCAGGTAATGTGATTTACCAAGAAAAACATTACGTATCCCAAAAAAAATTGAATGTTAATTGTACTAATAAGTGTTTGAATGTTCTTATGCACAGGGACAAGATGCTAGCTAGGAACGTGTCCATCCTGATAAAATCTATATGACACATGTACATTTGCATGCCCAAAACTTTTTTTTTTTTTTTTGCATATGCCCTTTGTGATCAATTGTGAATTTCGAGATTCCAGGTGTGAATTTTAGAAAGTGCAGAACCAAATAGGAGAGTCACAACTTACAGTTCTCTTAATCGTGTATATTGCGATCTCTTGATTCTTGTAATGAACCTTTTGCAAATATGCAAACAAATCTCTTGAATCTTGTAATGACGCAACAAAAACCTGACATTTGCCATAGTGAATAAAATCTAATCATACTGTCTACCATCTCTAGATCATACTAATGATCTCTTATTCACTTTCCAATTTAGTTTAACATCGGTACGCTTTTGATTACTGGCGAGAACAGAGACGTGAAACAAACGGAAGTAGTTTAAAGAGACGACAACAACACATGTTTATTATACCTACGTGAATTTCGTGTCCACAATATTTCTCAGCTTTCTTCTTCTTAGCCTCTTTAGGTTTTGTAAAGGTATTGGAGAGGTAAGAGGAACATGATTTGATCAGTCATATTGAATTTTATTAAAAAGTAGTGCAATGGCCTACAGTTATAAGACCATGATTAACCAGGGTTTTTAGTGTGGGGGTTCTTAACCTAAGTTAAGAACCATTTCTTAGCTTTTAACTAAGAAAAACTAAAAACCATTCTTAAATAAGAGATATAAAAACACCATTAACCCAGGTGCTTAATAGGTTGCTTACTGATTTTTGGATTAAAAAAAAGGAAAAAAAATAATTAGAAAAGAAACGGTACTTAATTAAGCCTCAGAAGAAGCAGCGGTGCTTAGTGGACACGTGTTGCCGATCATTAACTCCGCGTCCCTTTCTCTCTCTCTCTCTCTCAAGAAACGTAAGTGTACTCGTCATCTTTGCTCGGAGAGGGATTTCTCTCGCGGAAATCGACGCTGAGATTGAGATCGCGGACGGCGACGGCGAGGATATTGGAGCAAGAGACGGTGTTGGGACAGGAGAGCTCGAGAGCGGTTTTGGGCGGATCACAACGTCGAATCCGTCTCCGGGGAATGAGAGGTTGATGGGGTCATCGCGTTCGGCAGCGTTTAAAGCGGTGGAGGAGACGAGGACGGAGGCGTCGCAGATTGGGGAAACATTCGCTAGCGAGTTTCATTTCTTCCTCTCCTGCGATCTCAATTCTCCCGTCACTTTCTGTACCGAGAAGCTCGATGGAATCCTCCTTGTCGATAAATCTACTGAGTCGGGTACTCAAAACATTCAATTTCTAAGTTTATTACTGGTGGAAGTAGATTTGAATCAAATCTCTTCAAACGCAATTGGAGTTAATGTGATTATTAGTCCTTAATTTTGGATTTTGCTGGTTTGATTTATGTTCATAGAGGACAAAAGACCAGAGCTTTACGTCGAGTGTGCATTGTAAATAGATGGAGTTCTTTTTGGTCTTCCCATGAGAACAAGGTTTCTTCTCTTTTCTATGTATACTTATCATGATTTTGCCTTCCTTCATTGTGTCTTTGTTGTGATGTTGTGATGACCTTTGTAGAAGCGTTTTAATGTTTCATATAGCTCTCTTCTTAATTCCAGATTGAACACTACAGGGCCAGCATACTGCTGGAACAAACTCATCACTCTCTGAGATACAGAACTTGGAAAGTTTAATCCTTCAGAGCACAAACAACTAAAGCTTGCAAGGAGCTTGGATCGTGGCATTATTGACAGGGATCTCAAACCGAGTAATAACGAGCGGAAGTAAATATGGAATGGAGTTTTTTTTCTCTTGGTTTAATTGAAGTTGTGTGGTAGTTTCTTGTCATTTCATTATATTATAATGGAAGTTGTAATTTTCTTCTTTCAAAGATCAATACAAAAGTTCTAAAATATCCGCCAACAAGGACTTTGAGTGAAGATGAAAGACAAAGTTTCTTCGCTGTGTGGAGTGGAGTGATGTTCAGGTAAGCTGACATTTTTTGCTTCATCTGTTTTCGTGGTTCTTATGTTTTCATGTTACATGATCTTTTCCATATTGGCAGGAAGCAAAGCATCACATCCCTTCAGCACATTGTAAGTTTTCTGTAGAATGTATATGCCAAATTTTGTGGATGAAAGGTATGTGTAGCTTGGTTTACTCTTGAACGTCTTCTTCTTGGTTTACTCTTATAGGATGTTTCAAACAAAGTTGGCTTACTTTCTGATGATGGCAAGAGATTTTACAAACAAAAGTGTTTCTTAATTTTTTTTTTTTAAATATGTTTTATATAATAAATAAATTTTATCTTAAATAAAACAATGTTTAACCATGATAATCTTATCATTGGGGCGTTAGATGACATGAAGCTTGTGGATCACCCAGTTAATGGCATGCTGGAAGAGGAAGTTGATGGCGAGGATCTTTTAGAGCTTGACCTTATGGAGATGGAAGGTAATCAGTCTCAGCCTAGGCCGATTGAGGATAAGGGACAGAGCTCAAACAAGAACTCCAAAGGGATTAAGAAGCTTGGCGTTAAGTGTAATGCTCCTTTGGATATCAATAATAGGAAGTTTGAGGTCCTTCGTAGGGGATCTCCAAGCAAATGTTCTGCGTCTACATGAGCACATGCAGCAGGGGGTGGTGAAAAACTAAGACGTCGCCACGGGTCTAACAAAGGCAAGGACAATGCGCCAAAGCATGATGGTTTGATGAGTTTCAAATACTCATCACGACACTATCCATGAAGACAATCAGTTGGAACTGTCAAGGGATTGGGAATGACCTCACAGTTCGACGCCTTACAAAGATGTGTCAGAAGCATCGCCCATGACTTGTGTTCCTTTCTGAGACAGAGAACAGGAGGCTCCTGTTGCAAAACATTCAGGCCGACTTAGGATTTGATTATTTATTTACTGTTGAACCACTTGGCCTCATCGGAGGTTTAACTTTATTTTTTATGGATGAATTTCAAGTTAATGTTTTATTTTCGAATAACCGTATGATTGATATTGAGGCAGTCATTGATGGAATAAAAGTCTATATGACGTTTGTTTATGGGGATCCTTTACTAGAGAGACGTGATCAAGTTTGGGAACGTCTTACGCGTTTCTCAACAACAAGATCTGGACCTTGGTTTATGATAGGAGATTTTAATGAAATTACGGGTCACAATGAAAAAGAGGGGGGACGAAAACGTCCTGATAGCTCATTTTTGCCTTTTAAGCAGATGCTTAATGATTGTGGGATGTTGGAATTTTCGGGGGACATGCTTTCATGGGTAGGAAAGAGAGCAGGCAGAACAACTGTTAGATGTCGCCTGGACAGAGCAGTAGAAAATCCGGATTGGCATGAAAAGTTTCCCCACTCGTCTGTCAAGTATATGAGGTTATGGGGATCGGATCATCGTCTGATTCTTGCAGATATACTCTTAAAGCCAATAAGGAAATCAAAGAAATTCAAGTTTGATAAAGATGGCTAGATAATGAGGAGCTAAGGAAGGTCATTCTTGAGGGATGGAAATCTCCTTATCTTCCTCCCAATGCGAATATTATGAAACATATTTCTAGTTGCCGAAAAGCTTTAAGCGAATGGAGAAGACAACATAACGTTAATTCGGCAAGATTGGTGGAGGAGTGTAAAGAAAAAGTGGAGGGTCTGTATGCAGATGACAATGCTACAACTGAGAAAATTGCAGCAGCGTTGAAAGAACTTTCGGATGCTCTTAAGTCAGAAGAAATGTTCTGGAAACAGAAGAGTCGAGTGTTTTGACTGAGAGAAGGGGACATAAATATAAAATACTTCCATGCCTTAACTAAGCAAAGAAGAGCAAGGAATAAAATTACGCAGCTCTTAGATGAAAATGGAAATATAGTTGAGGATGAAGAAGGATTTGTAGCCATTGCTACTAGCTACTTTAGACAGATCTTTGAATCGTCTAACCTAGAGGACATTGAAGAGGCACTAGCTCAAGTTCCTACGACGATCACTGGAGCAATGAATGAGAGGTTAAATTAGCTTTTTTCGCTATGCATCCAGACAAGGCCCCTGGACCAGATGGGATGACGGCGCTTTTCTACCAAAAATTTTGGGATATTGTAAAGGAAGAGTTAACTCGTATGGTTAATAAATTCCTTTTTGATAGAACGGTGGAGAATGGACTCAATGATACAAATATATGTCTCATCGTAGAGGCTTACGCCAAGGAGATCTTTTGTCTTCATTCATTTTTATTCTATGCACGGAAGCGCTCGCTATCCTTCTTAATCATGCAGAGAATCAAGGGAAGATAATGGGGATGCGTATCACACGCGCGTGTCTTTCGGTATCCCACCTTCTCTTTGCTGATGATAGCCTTTTCTTCTGTAAGGCGGAGCCCCGTGAATGTGAAGAAGTAATGAAAGTAGTCAGGATATATGGTAAAGCATTTGGCCAATGTATTAATTTTGATAAATCTTCATTACTCTTTGGTAAAAGGATTAATACATCTACTAGGCAAGTGATTAAAGATACACTTGGAATACATAATGATGGTGGGATGGGGAACTACTTAGGAATCCAAGACGATATTAGTGGTTCCAAATGCAAACTCTTTGCATTCCTAAAAGATAACCTGATGCATAGAGTAAATGGATGAACGGGTAGATGGCTTTCGAAAGGAGGGAATGAAGTAATGATCAAATCCATTCTACTTGCACTTTCGACATACGTTATGTCGACGTTTTTGCTCCCATTGGAGATTTGTGAAATCCTAGCTAGTGCCATTGCATAATTTTGGTGGAGCTCTAATCCGCCGAAAAGAGGAATACATTGGGCAAAATGGGAAAAGGTTTGTCTACCAAAAGAAGAGGTCGGGATTGGCTTCCGCTTAATTGATGAGTTTAATCTAGCTCTATTGGCAAAGCAATTATGGAGATTGGTTCAGTAACCTGATTCACTGGATGCTCGAGTCTTGAGGGACATATATTATAGACTGTCTTCGCCATTAAGAGTAATATCTACAAGTAGTCCATCATATGTGTGGACAAGCATTTCTGCTGCAAGGAAGCTTTCGCTTTTAGGGATCAGACAGAAGATTCACTTTGGTTATGAAGTTAAGGTATGGGAAGATCCATGGATCCCGACGACGCCTACTAGACCAGCTACACCTGTAGCGCCTGTGTTGCATCCGAATATGAGAATTAGTGACCTCATTAATCAGGAATTGAAGGAATGGGAAGTGAGGCTACTAGTGGATTATGTCCACCCCGATGACATACCACTCATCTGTAGTATGGCCATAAGCTCTACTCATCGTCGTGATACTTTATGTTGGAGCTACACGAGGAATGGGCAATACACAGTTAAATCTGGATACTGAGTTACTCAAAATATGTTGAAATCAGATGAGAAAAAGGAAATTCTGGAACCGAGTATCACTAAGCTTCAAGCCTTTGATTGGAAGTTAAAAGCGCCAAGGAAGATGTGCCATCTTATATGACAATTGATAACGGGTCAGGTGGCAGTAACGAGAAATCTAGTAAGACGGAATATGAGGTGAGACAATTATTGTCCAAGGTGTGGAGAAATAGAAGAATTTGTAACTCACGCAATATTTGAATTCCCTCTAGCTCTCCAAGTATGGTCTTTATCAGTAAGTCCTTGATGCCCAACTACATTTCCAGTGTCAAGTGTCTACACAAACATGGACTATCTTTTTTTGCTGGAGGAAGAATGATATCTTAGAACCAGACCAAGACAGGGATCCTTATCCCTGGATAATATGGTACATTTGGAAGGCTCGTAATGATAAACTCTTCAGGGGAATAGACAGAGACCCTTTGGAACTAGTTCGATACGCAAAAAGTGAGTGTCAAACATGGTTTAACGCAAATGAGATGACACCACATGTGGTACAAGTCAGCTATAACGAGGAATACCAAGTCTTAAGCTTGGGTAATATTTGCCTGCTAAATGGATCTTGGACAGCTTACGATCGATTTAGTGGATGTGGATGAGCCTGGATGGACAGTGGGGAGAAAATACAACTCATGGGAACTCGGAATTACACTCGATGTGAATCAGCATTGCATTCGGAGGTAGAAGCGCTGCGATGGGCGATGGAGAATATGCTTTAACACTCGCCATGCCAAAACTTTGGAACAGACTGCAAGGAGCTGATTGCAATGATAAAGAAACCCCACGAGTGGCCACGCTTTGCGATAGAATTGGAGAAGATAGAGACGCTCCTGACTTGCTTCCCGGACTTCAAAAATATCCATATACCACGAGTGTGCAACCAGTTTTCTGTTTTTTTAGCTAAGACTGCTAGAAGCTTCCGTAGGGAGTTATTTTTCATTGGTTGTTTTATTCTGATCTGGTAACCAGACCACCTCAAGCTTGAGTAATAGAATAACCGTTCGACGTCAAAAAAAAACCATAAATAAGATACTTGCATTGGAAAACAAAATTTAGAAGTTGTTTTAAAAAAGTGCTGAACACCCTTTTATTACTAAAAAAGTGATTAAAAGCTTCAATAGGGATACTAGGGTTAATAGTACTCTAAAAACCGATTCTTAGTCGAAAAGTGTGAAAAAAAATCTCAAATCATAAGTTAATAATCCCAAACTAATAATCCGGGTTAATCTCGCTCTAAGCCAACAAAGTATAATTAAATCAGTTATAAACATTGGGACGTTAGAAAAACACACAATCTACAGATTATCCAGCCAATATTGGGCTTCTCTTATCCAATTGAACACCCCAAAACTCAACTCTGTTTTTTTTTTACTGAAACCAAAACTACCTCTGTTGCAATGATCAAATACTGAAAGTCAACTTTTGTGGCTGTTTTAGGTTAGGATATCGTTTTAGCTTGTATTCAGTTATAATTATTCTTTTTCCGATCTCAAAGTTTCAGATTATTAACTAAATTTTATATTAAGTTTGCGGGTCTGTTTGTTTGATGTGCAAGAAAGTAAAAAGACAGGAGTTCTCAAGATCAATGTGATTTTGATATGTCTTGGTGAGCTAAATACCTAGCTCACTAGAGCATATTGATCAGAAGCAACTTTACAAGAAATCAATCACACCCAACTCTCCTCTCACACAAACAGAAATTTCTCAGAAAATGAAGTTGTCACACTAATAGTTGTTACATTGAAGATCTTGGAGAATATCATTCTAATAGAGAGAGAAAATTTGAACTTTCTATACAGTGAGACTAGCCAACTTATTTTAGGAGTATGCTTGCATGCATGAGAAATTGAAGAAAAACAAACTTATATTAATTGGACAAAGCAAACTTGCACATGAAAAATAATCAGAAAGGAACAAGGCGTAAACTTACAAACGTTTCTATGACTACTGATTACGTGCATATTGATATGACCATTAGTTGATCAACACACACATATTTCAAATTTATTGCAATAAAACTTTTAAAATACGTTGGAAAAGATGAGAAAGCTTTCAATGCTTCGATTCTCTAGTTCAGTCTAGGTTTCTCTTATTACAATCACCAATAACGGTTTCCATCTTGTCTTTGTCTTCTTGTGTACATCGTGTTCTCACCTGCAAAGAATATATAATACACAATATAATTGCTGTGATGCATGCTTCCACATAGGATTTTACTTGTTAACTAAATTAACAAATAGATGTCGTAAGTATTGAGAAAGTATTTTACCAAAAAAAAAGTATTGAGAAAGTAATTACCGTGACAGAGAATTCTAATAGTGGTATGGAGGAGGAGGAGATTTGTAGAGGTAAGGATGGTGTGGGGGAGAGTAGTGGTGGACTGGAGGAGGAGGTGACTTATATACGTACTTTTTCTTGGGTGGTGGTGGGGAATGATAAACCGGAGGAGGAGAGTAGTGCTTAACCGGAGGAGGAGGGGATTTGTAGACGTAGTGCTTCTTTGGTGGTGGTGGAGAATGGTAAACCGGTGGTGGAGAATAGTGTTTAACTGGAGGAGGAGGGGATTTGTACACGTAATGTTTCTTTGGTGGTGGTGGGGAATGGTAAACCGGAGGGGGAGAGTAGTGTTTCACTGGAGGAGGAGGAGATTTGTAGACGTAGTGTTTCTTTGGTGGGGGTGGGGAATGGTAAACTGGAGGAGGGGAGTAATGCTTAACCGGGGGAGGAGGGGATTTGTACACGTAGTGTTTCTTTGGTGGTGGTGGAGAGTGGTAAACTGGAGGTGGAGAATAGTGCTTAACTGGAGGAGGAGGTGATTTGTACACGTAGTGTTTCTTTGGTGGTGGTGGAGAGTGGTAAACCGGGGGAGGAGAGTAGTGTTTAACCGGTGGTGGAGGAGATTTGTAGACATAATGCTTTTTAGGTGGGGGTGGGGAATGGTAAACTGGAGGTGGTGAGTAGTGTTTAACCGGAGGAGGAGGAGATTTGTATACGTAATGTTTTTTGGGTGGTGGTGGTGAATGGTAGACTGGTGGGGGAGAGTAGTGCTTAACAGGTGGGGGTGGAGATTTGTACACATAGTGCTTCTTGGGTGGTGGTGGAGAATGGTAAACAGGAGGAGGAGAATAGTGTTTAACCGGAGGAGGAGGGGATTTGTAAACATAGTGCTTCTTTGGTGGTGGTGGAGAATGGTAAACCGGTGGTGGAGAGTAGTGCTTAACCGGAGGAGGAGGGGATTTGTACACGTAGTCCTTTTTTGGTGGTGGTGGAGAGTGATAAACCGGTGGTGGAGAATAGTGCTTGACCGGAGGAGGAGGGGATTTGTATTCGTAGTGTTTTTTAGGTGGTGGTGGAGAATGGTAAACTGGAGAGGGAGAGTAATGCTTAACAGGAGGAGGTGGAGATTTGTATTGGTAGTGTTTAACCGGAGGTGGAGGAGAAGAGTAGAAATAGTTAGCGGTTGATTGAGATACGAAGGTGAGAGAGATTGTCAAGACAAGCAAAGTTGCTACTAAAGAGGCCACTGGAGACCCCATTGATTGTTTTGTTGCTTTGGTTTATGCTCTTAGAGTCTTCGCTCACACCCTTTATATAGCTGTTTTCAGTTTCACTTTTTGACATTGATATACCTCACTGTAAAATTGAAAATTAAGTAACGTAAAAATTACAAGCAGTTCTGTACAACGAACATATATTAAATATTATAGAGAACGAAGTGATATTGGTCTCTCCGATTTTCGTTATTGTTATTACTATCATTATATATATTACTCTTTTTTTAACATTAAAGTTTTAATTATCATTATATATTAAGCCGTCGATGATTGACATATTCTCCATGTTCGAACAACGTACTCGTGATTTTCTTATAACGTTGGATCTAGAGTCTCTTTCATCTGAAACCTTATGATTTTTACAAGCTCCTTTTGATACTTCTTTATAAAGACATTTTACTTGAGAACAATTATATAACAATGCCATAAACGCATATAAGTAATACTTGTAGAACGTCGTGATAGAAAATAGATGTTCACTTTAAGTTAAAAAGGTAAACAAAATTACACCAAAAAAAAAAGGTGAACAAAAGAGAATGGTCTCTGACTACGTTACATGTACAAACAACACTCTAGCAACACATGAAAAAATATTTTATTTAGCATGTTATACTTTTAGGACATGTAGAATTGTGTTCATATTTAAGATGTTACACATTTGTAGTTGTTCCACCATGTGAACGTCGAGCTAAAGCCAACGAATATAATTTCATGATATGATCCAAAATTTAATAAAAATGGCCCAACCCCTATATTTAGGATTTATCATGTATGTTACTCAACAAAGTTATTAAATTCTCTCCCCTTTCTACTTTTCCTTTTTCGGTTACATGCATCTGTTTTGTTTTTTTTTTTGTTAAAGTACATATGCATCTTCTTTTTCTGATATTTTCTTCTTGGCTCCTTCAATAAGTCCTTAATTATGAAAGATGGGAAAGGAATATCTTTACATTCAATGCTTTAGATAAAGTATTTGCAAAATTCATTTTGAGTACTCGAAGTCGAGGTTACTTAGTTTAACCATTTCCAATCTTGTTGAAGTTTGAGCTAGTATGATCTTCCTAATGCATAAACTGTTTTCGGCAATAAACCAGCCACATCTTTTCACAGATAGAAAAAAAAAAAAAAAAAAATCTTTTCACAGATAGAGTTGAATATATACGTCAATAATCGCATAGCGCTAGATTTAGCTAAAAGTGTTATTCGAACTCACCTACTTGCTAGTTGCTACTAGTCAAAGATGGTTACCACATCTATTCTTCATTTTTACTTTTGTTACGAAATGTAATCAATCCAATATATATTCTGTAAAAATAATGTAAACTCAATGTAATTATTCGTCTTTAATCAGACTGCGGTGTATACCAACAGTATTGCAGTTCACGCAATATTGGCCAAAGCCTAGAAATCAGTTTCTATTGGATATATATCCTTAATTAGGTATACCAAATTTACAATCGAGGTGAAAACTTCACAATTGAGTTTGTGTTTATAATAAGATACAATTATGGATATTATTGTGGACCTATATCGACACTAATATGAAACATGTAAACCTACATTAAATAACGTACGTAACATGTTCATCTAAAGCTTGAACTTACATCATTTTCTGCAGTCGTTTATATCTTTCTTTTCATCAACTACAATTAATCATGCAAGTGCTAGTTTTCTAATCACTATATTTTGTTCAAATAAATAACAGAAGGTATCTTTTAATAAGTATACGAATAAAATCAAATAACGCGTTGACTCAAGGCGGCTTGTTTGAAATGTAATAAGAGAGAACGTGGTCTGTCATACACACGAATATTGCTCCTGCCGGTGTCAGTGATTCTGTAATTTTCGATTTGGAGTTTTGCCTCACATTTTCTTTGATTAAGTTTAGAACACGTTTCCCCTCTACTACTTTTAGTTATATACTGTGAAATACGCAAGAGAAGAAAAAAGTTATTATGTAAGATTAACTAACATGAGAAAAGAAGAAGAAAAGAAGAATAGAATGGTCATGGAATAAAATGCCAACGTTCATCTACCGTCAAAATAAAATATAATTATTTAACAAAATGGGTCAAGAATCAAGATATGACAATAACAAAAAAGTCTAGATGACAAAAGTTGAATTATTTTGTTCGAATTGGATAAGTAACCAGCTAGATTAGGACATAGACAAATTAACAACTTCTTATTTCTTTAACATATGCTTGAAAGTTAACTCTCTTTTTTTTCTCTTTTTGCTTAAAGAAAGCTGACTATCTTGGTGAGACGTTAACGAATTACAAAAAGTAAACTAACACGACAATATTTACCTTTGATGTTAATATTTTACATATATAGTTAATACATTTAGATTCCTTTGTTGAAATGTAGCCAATATTTGATCCACTACGAAAGAAGACAGCTTTGGAGTAATATGGTTACATATTGACTAGATTTGCATCCAGAAGAGCATTTAAAGACCTCACGATAATATAACGTGGACCATTCTTTAACGTGTTAGGTACTTCTTAGGTTAAATTCGTTTTTTTTACTTTTCTTAATTATGCTTTTTATATTAATCTTATAATAACAATATTCTGCATGTATATATATATTTGTTAAAAATCGTTTAATGTGGTAAAAAAAAGTGTTGCCTCCAACGCTTGAATAGTATTTCTTATTAAACACAAAACCTAACTTCTCTTAAACGAATTCCAAAACAACTTTCCTCAAATTCTATATATAAACTAATTCTGGAGAAGTGAAAACTTTTAAGATTCATTTATAGTTTTATAATGAAATTAATGATTTTTGACATGGACTAGCTTAACATAAATTGTTGGAAAAGGAGAAAAAAAAAGAGCATTGATATATACAGTCCATAGACTTGATTATGATAGATATGAAGTCCATAATTCATTTATAGTTTTTAAAAATGCATTCGACCCCTAAGCTACTAACTACGTGTAATTTTGTTAATATCACTTAAAAAGAAAAGCACATAATTTATTTTTTTAATCAAAGTTCTTCTTCTTTATTCCTTTCCACAAGGGACTGTTTTGAATACAAGAAATTGAACTTGATGCACATAATTTCAGAGGATATGAAAAAGAAAGAATACACGTCGATAGATCAACCAATGTCAATACTAATAAGGGTGAATTTGTGAAATAAGTTTGGAATGAAAATTAAGTGCAAAGCATTGATTTTAACAGAATTAAGTATCTAACAATTAAATTTGATCTGAGCTGGTTTACCCTTTGAACTTACAAGTAACCGGTAAAAGAGAGATGGTGAAATGATATTGACAAGATGTATGGCTTAAACCCTAAATCCTGAAAGTTATACAGTCCAATTCCCCTACTAATAAACATACAGTATGTGATATGTAAGTATTTCTTGGAAACACGTACATAATCGTTATTTGTCGTAGACAGTTTTGTCGGGCCTCCGAATGTGTCCCAATATGCAATATATAATCACTGTCTTTTCAAAATAGTACGTATGTTATTACAGGTGATTAGTTCGACTGTAAATTATACAAATGTTTAATTTTTAATCAGTTGTATACTTATAATACTTATGGTTTTGAAAAAGACATTTGAGGTTTCTTTGAATTAATTGTAATCAATATGATAATTCAAAATATGACTTCTCTAAAAACTTTGAAGTTGGAGTTTGCACCATTAAGAGTAGAAAGAAAAAGTGTTGTACAAAGTACAAACTCATGTATGTATCTTTCAAACATTACTGGGACATGGATAAACATAAGTTGTAGACTTTTCATTTCTTAAAGGCTTAACTAAAGCCATATATAACAATACCAATCATACCTGTTAGATATACCCTCCAGTTAACTGAAACTGTTTAAATTAGGGAATATATCTATCATAATCATATATCACCAAAAGTATTTAGATTCGGACTTCCATTTGAGAACTAAATTTACACACATATATATAATGTTGAGACTACCAAACTTTTTAAAATGTTTTGTTAAAATGAAGGAGACCATCAAACTTGATGGAACAAAACAATAACTAATATCGAACCGCGGTTGGTGGTATTAGTTATAGAAGATAATTAATATGATCCTGATAAAATAATTATCAAACATAAGTGTCATTTTGACTGCTATGATGAAACTACTACTAACACAAATGTAAAACAACTCTTTTTTTTTTATCGTTTTTGGATATATAAGTAACTAGGTGACCGGCCCGCACCCTGTGCGGGCATAAGAACATGATCGGTCTGCACCCTGTGTTCTTTCTCGGTCCGTACTTCACGAGAGGGAACACAGTAACGTCAGTATGAAGAGGTAGATATTGTGTGTATGTATAATTGCAACGTCACAAAATATTTTGTGTGTTTACGAAGATACTTTCATTCAAAAAATGGAATAAATAGTGTATAGTTTTAGAAGTAACAGATTTTATATTATCATTAATTAGAATTGTATTGTATATGTTTCGTAATTCTTTATTTTAGGTGAATAATATTATTTTTCTATAAATAATAAACAAACATTTATGTAGACATATTAAAAGAAAATATAATAAAAATCAAAATATTATCCATAAATAATATAAATTATGAAGTACATTTCTCGATAAAAAAAGCAAATTCAGTTAGAAACTTGCAAAAAATTAAATAAATTTTGTAAGCAATTTGATGGCTTAATATTATTTGATAGATTTTTAAATTTTTAAATTTTATTGAACATGAAATAATATTAAATTGACATACCGTCATCGGTCTCCTAACTCATCACAACCCATCTAGCAAAAACAAAAAATAAATAATTGCAACAGTTTATTCATTTTAAAATTTGTATTTGAAAAAAAAAGTAGATTAAAATTACGTACCGTGACTACGAAATATTCTGAAAAACTTGTTTGTAGACAACATTCAATATTTTTGTCTGTGATTTTCCTTCTTTACCAGTTATTAGGATTTTTAATCCAGATCTCGACTTAATGATTTGAAAGTGAAACTTTGCCTTGCATTTTGTAAGTATTTTATAAACTATTTTAAAATTATGACAAATTTATTCTTTAAACAACGATAAATAATTTAAAAATAATATTAATAAACATTTTTGGATTTTGTAATATTTAAAATAGTTATTATATAATTATATTCGAACACAATTCATCAAGTAGAGTATAAAACTATTATAATTATCTTATATAAAATTTCGTTCATTGTATTTTATAGTTTATAAATATTAAAAGTAATAAATAAAATATTATTAATCTTTCTATAATACTTCCAAGGTAAAGTGGATGGCAGAGTCGATGAAAATGCATGTTAAGTTTGAAAATGCATGTTAAGTTTTTTATTTAAAAAATTAACAAAAAATTACATCCATTTTTTTAAAAAAATAATTAAATTAATGCCTTTTTAGTTTTAAATTTTTATGTCTAAATCTATTAACCATTCAATCTATTAAAATAAAAATTAGTTAACTGAAAGTTATATTATTAAATATAAGAAACTTGAGAAATGAAATTTTTTTTTTTTTTCAAAATCTAAATATCCGAACCCGATCTGAAATAACTGAATCCAAACTAAAAATACCCGAACCCGACCCGAAGTACAGAAATACCCGAACGGGTTCTACACCTCTATACCGAAAAACTCGAAAATCCAAAATACCCGATCCGAACCCGAACGGGTACCCGAATGCCCACCCCTACTAATTAGAAACATTATAATATTTTCTAAGCAATGTAATTAATATGATATCAACATGCACAAGTTTACTGTTTGAATAATAAGGAAAGTTTTTAATATTTGTCTTAGTTCTAAATCTTGCCCAATGCTAAACTAAATCGATAATTTTTATCCTCTAGCTATATATGGGCTTAACGAAATCGACAATAGTTTTGGGCTTGTCTACATAAGCGATTGATTAAAATAAATGAAAAATAAAATTCAAAAAAATCGACCAATAGAATTATAACAATTTTTCTGAGTAGCTCTATATTAATGTCATGTCAAGAGAAATCACTAAAGTGACTTCTCTTTTAATATATACGAGGATTGTATATGTGTCGTAATTCTTTATATAGGTGAATAATATTATTTTTCCATAAATAATAAACAAACATTTATGTAGACATATTAAAAGAAAATATAAAAAAATCAAAATATTATCCATAAATAATATAAATTATGAAGTACATTTCTCGATAAAGAAAGCAAATTCAATTAGAAACGTGCAAAAATTAAATAAATTTTGTAAGCAATTTGACGGGTTAACATTATTTGATAGATTTATAAATTTCTAAATTTTATTGAACATGAAATAATATTAAATTGACATACCGTCATCGGTCTCCTAACTCATCACAACCCATCTGGCAAATACAAAAAATAAATAATTGTAACAATTTATATATTTTAAATTTTGTATTTGAAAAAAGGTAGATTAAAATTACGTACCGTGACTACGGAATATTCTGAAAAATTTGTTTGTAGACAACATTCATTGTTTTTGTCTTCGGCATCTTTTCTTTACCAGTTATTAGGATTTTTAATCAAGATCTCGACTTAACTTTTGAAAGTGCAACTTTGCCTTGCATTTTGTAAGCATTTTATAAATTATTTTAAAATTATGATAAATTTATTCTTTAAACAACGATAAATAATTTAAAATAATATTAATAAACATTTTTGGATTTTGTAATATTTAAAATAGTTATTATATAATTATATTCGAACACAGTTCATTTTATTTTATAGGTTATAAATATTAAAAGTAATAAATAAAACAGTATTAGTCTTTCAATAATTTCGAGAATAGTTTCCATAAATTGTTATTTGTAATATTCGTTAGATTATATGGCAAGTGATGTTAAACGTCAATAAGTTAAACAATTCTTCCATATTTGGAAAACATATATATATATATATGACAGTTACAAATTCAATGGTAGAGTATGTAAACTCATGTTTTCTACCAGCGTGAGTTAGAACACCGCTGTATTTAAGAATCATAAGGGCATTTACACGTCTTTATTCTTCGCTTTCACCATCCCACTTCAGCGGCTTTAGTTGAACCTTCCTATATATCCCTGAGAAATTTCCTCCATGCGCCATTCCAAAAGGTTCTCTGCTGTGAGAAAATGACCTCATGAATTAAATAAAAACTGCATAATGCTAGCTTACTTACAAGATAGTATATTCAACAAAAAAATGATATAAGATAGTATTACTAAATGATACTATGTAATACTTTCCCGGACAATATTCAACAAAGAGAGAGAAAGTACTAAAGAACCTCTTCAAGAACTACTTTAACTTGACGAAGCTTCTCAGCATGTTCAATCAAGGTTTTCTGGATCACTATCACTCTCACGACCTGGTCTACATATAAAAAAAGGAAGACCATATTGTCGTTACCAGTATTCAACACATGGAAAAGATAGACCAAACATGCTTTTTGGAGACAAGACACAAAGAGTTGAGTTCAGGGTTCTAAAGATGAGGAGGCTTTGCGTCTAAACACATTTTTCTTAGCATACAAGCAGCATTGTCGTAATACCTTAATAGTATGAGAGGAGAGATTTGTGAATAATACTTTAAAGAATGAAAAGAGAATGTTTGTATTTTAAGACATTGGGTGTCTCCTATATATATACAGTTGATTTATTCTCATATTAATGATTTTAATATTTTGCACAATAAATAATAAAATCGTTTAAAGAAAGATATTAAATGTGTATTGTCAAAAAATGATTTGCAATGATATGATTTTAACTTGCGCAAGTAATCCATATTAGAAAGGTAAGTTATTAAAAACAAACAACCTAATTAGAAACATTAAAATATTTTGTAAGCAATATAATAAATATGATATCAACATGAGCAAGTTTACCGTTTGAATAATAAGGAAAGTTTTTAATATTTGTTTTAATTCTAAATCTTGTCCAAGGGTAAACTAAATCGATAAAATTTAATGATTTCAACTTGCGCAAGTAATCCATATTGTGAATAAGTGATTTGCATATTTAATGATTTCAACTTGCGCAAGTAATTTATATTAGAAATGTAAGTTATTAAAGACAAATTTTGTCAATAAATTATTTGCATATTTAATGATTTCAACTTGCGCAAATAATCCATATTAGAAAGGTAAGTTATTAAAAACAAACAACCTAAGGGGTGGGCACTTTACCCGATATCCGAAGTGACATCCGAACCCGATCCGAAAAACCCGAACTGAAATCCGAACCGAAGTAGCAAAATACCCGAACGGGTATTGAATAAGGAGAGATTGGATACCCGAACCCGAACGGATAATACCCGAACCCGAATGGATATCCGAAGATAACCGAACATATGTATAATTAACCTTATATTTTTAGTTTACATCTCTCATTTTATATAAAATATTTATATTGATACTACACATACTTTAAGTTCATATGATATACATACAATTACGAAAAAATGATTTGCTACTCACTTAAAATGCATGTCAAGTTTTTTATTTAAAAAATTAACAAAAAGTTACATCCGAAATTTAAAAAAAAATAACTAAATTAATGTCTTTTTAGTTTTAAAATGTTATGTCCAAATCTATTAACTATTCAATCTATTAAAAATAAAAAATTAGTTAACTGAAAGTTATATTTTTAAATATAAGAAACTTGAGAAATGAAAATTTTAATTTTTTTTTTCAAAATCTAAATATCCGAACCAGATCCGAAATAACCGAATCCGAACTAAAAATACCCGAACCCGACCCGAAGTACAGAAATACCCGAACGGGTTCTACACCACTATACCGAAATATCCGAAATACCCGATCCGAACCCGAACGGGTACCCAAGGCTAAACTAAATCGATAATTATTATCTCCTAACTATATATAGGCTTAACGAAATCGACAATAGTTTTGGGCTTGTCTACACAAGCGATTGATTAAAATAAATGAAAAAAAATTCAAAAAATCCAGCCAATAGAATTATAACGTTTTTCCTGAGAAGCTCTATATGAATGCCACCTCAGCAGAAATCACTAAAATGACTTCTCTTTTAATGTATAGGGGGATTTCTTTATTGATACCAATCCAGTGACTTGTACTCAAAATCCCATGTTGACAAGTTTATTCAGAAAATGAACAATTTTGCTAAAACTAATAAAAATATATATACTTCTATTACTAGTATTTATGTGCGGATTTGTTTTTTAATAATTCATTCAATTCATTATAACCACAAAAATTTATCATCGTAGAAGTTGGGAATTTAGTCATCGTCTATTAATATTAATTAATAAGCTTTCAAAATTATTAGTACTATTCAAATTTAACATCTTATATATTAAAATAGAAGTCACAACCTTGATTCATGTGTGATTTTTTTTTAAAATGGACCCTTGCTAGAAATCAATTATCATTCATTTATTACTAATAATATGAATTAATAATATATCATTCCTAATATAACATCGACTCCTAAAAACCTGGATTGGTTAACAAACTCACATTGATTCATGTGCGATATTTTTATTTGGATCATCATTTAAATTTTTTTATTAAATGTATTTCCTTAATGCTAATATATAATCTTTTAACTACTTAAATCATAATATAATTTGATATCTTTTTATTTAAAATATAAATATAAATATATTTTTTAACAAATGTTTGAAAAACATTATAAAAATATCTTAATTATCAAAAATTGTATATAAATAGTTTCACTAATTTTGTAATTAGTAATGAAATTAATGTTATTATACATTAGTATATATATACTCAGTTATCTTTTATAAATGAAAAAAATTATATCAAATTTTACTATTTTATAGTTATATCTATCATTTTATAATAAAACATTTTATTTAACTAAATATGATAAAATTATTTTAAACTGATAAATTAATATATTTTATTTTTACAAACATTAAAAATTTATGCTAGAAATAGAATATGTTGGTAGAACGGGTTAACATTAGTAAATTAGATAATTCATGTATAAAATTAACTTATCTTAAAACTTTTTTTTATATATATATAGTTATTATCTTAAATGAATAAACATAAAAAAATTATTGATAAAGGAAATCTAGCGCTTTGAATTACGGATCAGGATCATAATAATTGAATAAAAATTAATTTTAAAATATATATATAATAAAAATACCAAATATATGTGATGATTTGAAATAATCAATTAACTTACAACATGAAAATTATCAAATTGTTATATTTAAAATGATTATATAAATATATTCTAATTATGTAAAACATATATAAAAATGAAAATTAATACCCGCACGGTTGTGCGGGTCCAAATCTAGTGTACTAGTTTAAATTAAAAACTTTTCTTAATTTTAAAATTTGGAGTACTGCTTTTCCGTTTTAATGAAAAGCGTTGAGAGTTAATTATGGGACCAGGCGGCTTGGCTGATAATACTTCTTTTTATGATATTTTTTTCTATGGTTCATCGTATTGGTAATTAGCTTCTTTATTTGTAACATGGAAGAACTAATTAATGACTTAATGTATGTCCACTTTGAAAAGTCATTGTTTCAAGAATTAGAACAAACAAAAAATAATATTTTGGGAATTTAGGGCTCGATCTCACCTTCCTCCTCTTACCGGGTCGATCCGTTGTCTCTTATTAACAAAATCAACCATTGGTTAATTTGTTATCTAGATTCTAAGAGAAAAAAAATGTGTTTTCACCTCTTTGCCGAGAACCCAAACAACATACGATTCTAAGAATATAAAGTTTCTTTTTACATATTTTGCCGACAGTTGTAAGCACTTCTACTATTGCGAGAAAACATATATATGTTCAAATATCTCTTATGTGAAATCCGAAGTGTATGTACTACTTACAAGATCTGATGTAACATAAAATATATACGAAACAACATACTGCGTGAACTCATATGTTCGTTGTTCAAAAAATAAATCAATGAGAACAACTTCTAAAACATATCCAATGATAAATTTCTCCTAAGATCGGACTTAATCAACACTACACCTCCAACCTAAACCCTAAGATAATGAGACACATCTTCACACCAACACAAATGTACTTCCCCAACTCCAAAAGCTACGTGGCACCATCGTCTACTTTTCAAGAATCTACAGTGGTAGGCGATAGTGAAATGTAATTCCATCCACGATTATAACCATTTGACCACACATTTTCCCTCACAAAATTCATATTTCAAATAAATAAAAATATTACTAATTACTAAAGAAGAAGACAACGATATATAACAAATATTTACTTTTTTCCTTTTTCTTTTTGTTTTTTTTATCAGCTAGATTTTCTTTTGTCAGTAAAGTTAGTAAAGTAGTCAGGTCGGTAACTGTGGCCTGTGTGGAACGTCAGAAAATGCTGGGGACAACTATTATTACGTTGGTCATCATAGAAGCATTTTTTTCTTTTTGCTAAGACTGTAAATTTCATCAATGGTATGAGGTTGTTCTACAATAGTACTATAGTAGTAAACTTTTACAAGAGTTACCCTGGCAAAACGAAAGTAAATAAACAGGGCAACAATCAACAAAAACATAACTTCATTCCAAGAACAAACTCGAGGAGGAACTAATAGAGCAGAGAATGGATCATATTTTCATATCCATGGTCATAATTCATAAACAGCTGATCATAGTAAATTAGTAATAACATCATCTCAGAAACGGGACCTCTTCAACTTCTTTTAATACAGTACTCCCGTACAAAGAAATATTTATATAGTTCTCAAAAAAAAAATTATATATATATTTATATAATTTAGTTAAAAAAAGAAATATATGTATACCATATTCCATACATTCCGATGTTTTTGTATGTTTGATTTGAAAGAAAGTAATAGTTCGGTTTGAATGAAACAAATCAATGTAATTAAAAATTTGTCATTGTTTATTCATAAGATTTGGTTCCTAGACGTCACGATTTGGTTCTCTCTAATCCTTTTTCTGTTAATTATTTTATAACCTTTATTTTTTTTTGTGTGTAAAATGGCCATTGCTTTTATTATTATCATAGCATTATCTATTCAATTAATTTAGAGTCTTATTTCTATCTATTGTACAAAAGTCTATGTTAGACTAATTATAGATTATTAATATGTTTTATTTGATATATTACTTTAATCAATCAAAAATCTAATCTATTAAATCAAACATGATATTCTGAAATATATTCTCCTAAATCTCCCCTTTAAAATTAAAAATTGTCAAAAAATATTATTGTTTTAATTATTAAACTCTATAAATATGGTTACATTTTATTATTATATAGATATCCAAAAAAAAATTAAAGGGAATTAATATAGTTAAAATATGTTAATTAATTCTGCATAATAAATTGTTTAGTGAGCGTGACAATAAAACAAAGTATTTTATCAAACTCAAATTAGTAACATATATAATATATATTTATAAAAAATAAATGTAGATTCGAATCCCATATTATCAACATACAAACCCTAACATTTGCAATAATCTTCTGTCGATTTTGAAAATTAAAAAAAAAATTAAAAATTAAAAAAAACATATCCAGCGTTTTAACGCGGGTGATTTCCTAGTACTAAATTATTTCATGGAATAATGGCAATGAATTAAGTAGCTAGAGTTCATCAAATAAAAAATTCACATTTTGACAAATGTAGATGTCACTTTTTTCAGGAGAGTTCTAAAAATACTAGAAAGCGAAATTTTTTTAAAGAAATTTAAGAGGGTATTTTCCAGTGTAACATCTCTTGAAAGTATTTGTATTGTTCATATATATTGTATAACATACACTCTCATTTTTTGTTTAGTCTGAAACAAATTAGCAGTTGGGTTTGAATGAAACAAAATGGATGTAATTCAAAGCTCTAGTCATTGTTCATTCACAAGATATGATCTCTAGACATCATGATTTGGTTCTCCCTAATCTCATTTATTTTGTTAATTATTTTATAACTTTTGTTTTGTGTAGAATGGTCATTACTTTTGTTATATTCATAGTGTTGTATCAAATTAATTCACAGTACGTAATGGCAAATGAACAAACTAGCTAGAGTTCATGAAATAAAAAATTTCACATTATGAGAAATGTAGATGTCATTGTTTCCAGGAGAGTCCTAAAAATACAAGAATGCCAAAACAAAAATATTGAAGAAAGTTGTTAAGAGGGTCTTTTCCAGTGTAAGATCTTTTGGAACCACTCTAATTGGTATTGATTAATATCTACTATCATAAGTGAACAATATAATAATGTAGATTAGGTAGTAGTGTAGAACAGAGACTTTTCGATCCACTTGAACCAATATTCTATAAAATGTTCTAATATAATTTTTGTTTAACAACTTGTCTCTCTTCCTTCAATCATATAAATTCGTTAGGTCTCCTAACATTAGTCTTTGTTCGATCAAGAATATCTTCAATATAATGTTATATTACATGTCATTAAACTATTATCATGGCAGTGAATCAATTATTCAGAGCTACGTCTATTAATTATTATATTCTTCCAAACCAGTGGCTAAAAGCAACTACATTTTGGGAGTGAAAAACTTTTAGAATTTTGTTTTTAAAAACAATAAACTAGATGTAAATATCGTTCATCTGTAATTTATTTACTTATTTAATTTTTTTCAGTAGGTGATGTGAATACAATTCTTATCGAGTACGTTCAGCCATTTATGAGAAAGGTATAATTGATATGGGACAAAATCTGACTTCTAATGTTCACCACATATTATCCTCATCGTCCTCTTCATCTTAAACCTCTTGAATCTTTTACTCCGACTTTATAAATAATTACATATATATACATATATAAATATCTGTAAAAATTAACATATAGAACGTGCTTTTTTGCTGCTTTATAACATTCATAATTTCTTTACCCTACTATATACTATTTTGAAGGCTTTTCACTCTTATATTAGTTTATCCACTACACCAATCATATCAAAACGAGTAAGGGCATGTGCAATATACAGACTCAGCTTAATTACAAAATCAAATCTTGTCTCAAAAGTCGCAATCTACTGCATGTAAAAGATCGGAAATACAAAAGAGAAAAGATTGATATGTACGATTGTTACATTATTAACGTGGACATGAGCATGAAACTTCTTGATGATTTATGATGATGAACAATAGAAAAGCCAAAATAAATATGTTGGACACTGAAAAAAAGCATCTGGTCTTGGGATATGGAATATACTCTCACCCCTACTCTCTCTATCCATCGCCGATGCCATCTCTATTGACTGTTTTGGTCGACCAAAGTATATAGTAGCAGTGTCCCTGATACCTTTTATCTGGTTATGAGATTCCTTAATCATTTGCTACTTTATTTATTAGATAGAACCTTTAACATCTGAGTTTTAACACCCAAGTATTTTTAGCAAAAGAAAAAAAAACATCCGAGATACAAACACATTCGTATTTCGTATAATTCCCACATACAAAGGAAAAGTTTGTAACAAATATATTTTGGGCTTTGAGAAATATCATTAATAAGATCATACACTTTAAATCTGTCATTAATATGGAAAATACGGAAATATATAGAGATTGCTAGATTACATCTCTGTTGTGTATAATCCATACATCTTTGTTGCTTTGGGTGAGACCGTGAGAGTAGTACTCCCAAGGATCTGAATAAGTGATCAAGTGTGTTTGTATTCTAGAGAAACAATAAGCTACCATTTGAGTGATGCCGCCTCCAAATGTCTCCCACTCATCACCTCCTTCCTCCGCGTTGTCCTGCTCTTCGACCTGGGTTTCTTGAAAACTGGATCTGCAAATTTTTGGAGTCCTGTTCATTTTCATCCATTCTATAGCCTGTCAAATGCATAGTAGCATAACATCAGTTAAAGTTCGAGTGTCTTTCTTCAGAAAAAAAAAAGAAAAAGAGGAATATGTTGATGAAAGATAAGTATATAACAAGAAATAAAGCAAAACATGTTGGACCTAATATTACCAATTTGGGACACAGGGAGAATCTCATTTTACCTTGCAGGGCGGTACGAGCAGTTGCTGCACATGCAGGATTTTCAAAATCAACAAAACATAGAACAACAGGATCTCCATTCCTCTGCATTAAAACCCTTTAGTTAGTCAAAAAAAGTAACGAAATTTGTTTAAAAAACTTCAACAATGTTTCAAGTTGGAGCCAGTGAATCTTACTTGCTTTGTATCTTTGGTCACAAGTCTCACTTCTTTATATCCCAGAAAAGGCCGAAATATATCTAAGACCATATACTTAAGGAGACTAACCAGCACAAGACATTCTTAAGAAGTTTGAAAACGAACCATAAAAAAAATAGGATACGAGATACTTCCCTCCTAGAGCAATTAGAAGGAAGTCCTTCGACAAAGAGAGTGTTGGATGCATCTGGAGGTAGACGAAGCAGTTCTCTTCCAGGCCTAGCAACAACTAAATCTTGTTGACCAAAACCCAAATCTCGACCATTAGGCCCAAAATCTGGAGGCATAACTCCACCACGCCCAGGCATAAGCTCACCCATGTCACCTCCTCCTCGTCTTCCCATGCCAGCACCATGAAAGCGACCAGCTTCTTCAGATGGCATAGAAGACGTTTGCTACAGAACAGTGAAGACTTTTTCAATTCACTGACGAAATAAACGAAGAAGAGACAATACATAAAAGTACATAAGTGAATAATAAAGGATCTGTACCGCACTCTGGAGGTAGCGATCATAAGCCGACCCAATAGTCCTCGTATCTCTTACAGAATGAGGGATACCTCTATCCTCATCTCGTGACACGTAATCATGTTCTGAATAAGACAAGGCGTAATATTTACATGTAAAATGTACTGTAGACATGAATCAGCAACTACCAAGCAGTGGTTTTGATGAACATCTCTAACTTAAGCATCAATGTAACAGGACACATACACAGAACCATTCCATCACAATATAACGAACGGATCAAAACGCCTAAACTCAATTATAGCTCAGCCTATTGAGTAAACAAATAAGTTTTTAGGGCAAAGGAGCAATCTTTAAGACATATATAACCTGTTCAATTGTCTTTATGACAAGCCGCACAACAATGCCCAATACAATGAAACATTTGAATCTCCCAAGTATAGAAACAAGCTTCTCTAGGTCTAAATCGTACGATCACAACAAAAAAAGGATGGAGAATTTAGCTTTTTTACCGAAGTCAGAACGGTGACGTTTCAGAGGACCACCGTGAGGGATCGACGACATCGGAGGAGGCTGATGGTGTCGCTGCTGCTGGTTCCAGTACCCATCTGCCATTGACGGCGACTGAAAGGAACAATAATTTCTAATTTTCGCTCGATTTCAGTTTCAGTTTCTGCTTTTAGATAACCGAATGATCCGAATTTCTGTTACCCGACCCGGTTTATTCTGACACTTATTTAACGGGCCTATAGACTCATATACCTATCGGCCCATTTGATGAAAAGCTACTTGAAAGTGTTTTGGTCTGCCCTTTAGATTTTTTGTTAGACCATCTCCAATGGCTTACTCTATTTTTTACTTTTAAATAGAGTAACTTTATAATAGAGTTTGAGTTTGCTCCAATGGTACTCTAAAATAGAGTAGAAAATAGAGTGATTAACAAAATAAAAACAAATTACTTTATATTTGGAGTAAACCTATTTTTCACTCTATTATAGAGTGAGAAATAGAGTACCATTGGAACATTTTTTACTCTAAACTCTATTTTAAAATAAAAAATAGAGTAGGGTTGGAGATACTCTTAGAGCATCATTATTCCAGTCTCTAAAAGGGTATTTTAGCCTAATTGGAATTAAAAATAAAATGAAAAATACATTAATAAGAAAGATACGTCTCTTAATCAAGGAAAGGAAGGGAGGTCTCTTGTGGACAGGTGTCCAAAAATGAGTGGGGAAGGGTATTTCGGCTCCTCTCTCTCCCGACTTCTCTCCTCTTTTGGCTTCTCTGGGACATCACCTCTTTTGCCCATCCTCCTCATCACTCAATCTCCTATACCCACTAAAATCATCTATACCCATAACTCTTTAATGAATTGTGGAAAGACTAAACTGACCTTGATTTGGGGGGATGGGTTGAATGAAAATCGAAAATTGTAATGTGATTGGGTTGGGTTTGTGATTGAAAATCGTTGGTTTGGGAAGTTTGGTTAATGGTTTTATTAAAAAAAAATTAATTGAGAAAAGCTAAATCCCATCTTCTTCCTCCCCGCAGCTCCCCGAGCAGCTCCCTCCCCCATCCCCGCTCCCCCATCCGGCTCTGTCGCCGCAGCTTCTCTCCTCCTCCTCCATTTTCAAAGTGTTTCCGGAGGTCTAGCATTCCATCGGCGCAAATATAGTTGGGTATTGCAGGTAAACTCAGGTCCCCCAACTTCTCTTGAGAAATGCATGTATTTGGAATCGAGCTAGGAGCAATGCACAACAGCATTGTTTAGTTGATGGGTCAATTAGTATAGCGATTTGGTATAAAATGTATTAATGTGGTTGAATTAAACGTTGATAGATGCGATTCGAAACCTAGTGTTTTGGATTATTGTTGGAAAACTGGGAAAAGTAGAATAACTAGGAAAACTCGAACAACTGGTATAACTTTGTTGATCTTGTGCGATATTTTTGGCAGGATAGAATGACTAATAACGTATTCGTACATTTTACATATGAAGACTGCATGTATGGTATATCTGTGAAGGCATCAGTGGAGGATGTGACGCTGTCAATGTTATAAGAAAAGATATATAAGAAGCTTGGGTTGGATGAACGTAAGGAAAAACTGAAATTGAGCTACATTCCGATGGTGATACGTTGCAAGAAAGCTGTAACTATTGCTGATGATGACGATCTTTATGTTTACCTCGGATGTGTCGATAAAGAGAACCAAAGATGTCTTTTGGTTGTGGAGAGTAGTGAAAGGTCGGGAGCGAGACCACAAGATAAACTTTCGATAGCGGGTAAAAGTTCTGTTGGTATGAACTACAACGATTTGCAGCTATTGGAACATGAAGTTGGACCTAATGCCATTACATTGTACGTTGGTGAGAACCAGGGGAATAACGAGGTGAGTGCTAAAGAGACTGGTACTGGTATGGAGACTGATACTGGTATGGAGACTGATACGCCTGCGGAGACTGATACGGCTGCGGAGACTGATACAGGTATGGAGAATGATACGGCTGCGGAGACTGATACTGGTATGGAGAATGATACTGCTGCGGAGAATGAAACGGCTGCGGAGACTGATACGGCTGCGGAGAATGAAACGGCTGCGGAGACTGATACCGTACATCCAACCGCCGATAAGTATGTTGAAGAGCCACCTGCAATAGTACGGAGTAGTTGTATAGAGGAATGGGGCGATGGTTTGAGTCTCAATAAACATGACGAATTTCCAAGTAAGAAGGCAATTCAGGAGATGGTGGATAGAGCTGCATATTGTGAATGTTATCGTTATGTCACTAAAAAGTCTGATCGAAATCGATTGGTGATAACATGTTCGCAAGCTGACTGCAAATGGGTAATACGAGCTTCAAGGATTGCTGGGACAGAAATTTTCTCAATAAAAAGCTACACGAAGATGCATACATGCTCGCGGACACAACAAAGTGACAGCAACGACAAGAGAAGAGCGTCAGCAGAAGTAGTGGCAAGTTTTTTGAATGAGGAATTCCCAGGAGATATGCAAACTCCAACTCCAAAAGATATTAAGGCTCTGGTTAAGTCCAAACTTGGTGTCATGATATCCTACTCCACAGCATTGCGTGGAAAGAATTTGGCTTCTTGTGATACACGTGGTAGTCCGGAAGATAGCTACAGGATGATGTATAGCTATTTGTACATGTTAGAGAAAATGAACACGAGAACAAAAACTAGTGTGAAATTGGATGACTCAGGTAAATTCAAGTACCTCTTCATAGCGTTAGGAGCTTGCATTGAAGGGTTTGCAGTTATGAGAAAAGTGATTGTTGTCGATGCAACATGGCTAAAGAACGGATATGGGGGTGTTCTAATTTTTGCCAAAGCTCAAGATCCTAACCGTCATTGCTATCCACTTGCGTTTGCTGTACTTGATGGAGAGAATCATGCTAGTTGGACCTGGTTTTTTGAGATGCTTAGAAGCGTTATACCAGACTCTTCTGAACTGGTTTTCATGAGTGATAGAAATCCAAGTCTGATATTTGCAATAGCAAACGTGTACCCTCAGGCTCACCATGGTCATTTTTTATGGCATTTGAAGGAAAATGTTAAAGGGCATGCTTCTAACGTCACCAAAGATGTAGTCGGGCATAGATTCATGGAGTTGGGAAAGATGTACACAATGGCGTATTGCAGGACAATTTATGCTGTGCCAGACATGTCTGTATGGGAAGTCCCGGATCACATCAGGGAGCTGAAGATCATACCTCCGGATCCTATCAAGCGGAAGGGAAGGAAAAGAGTTAATAGACTTCCATCTGGTGGAGAACGCCGTAGGAGGACACAGAACAAAAAGCGGCCTAGGCAAAATTTTGGTTTCAATTGGCTGTTATTTGGAAATGGTTCAAGCCCTTCAGAGCAGAACACGGCCTAACCACAACTTGTTACTCTGTGTAATTTGTATTTTTTTCGGAAAACTCTGGAAAACTATTTTTTCTTCTTTGTAAAACTGCATTGTGTTTCGAGTGTGACATTATTATTATGTAGATGCAAACTTGATTCGTTATGACATTTACTATTATGATTACTCTAGTCTGACTAATAATTCAATTAAACATGTTTTTTTCAAAACTTTCTCAAAAATTATGAAAACTCTTACTATCTCCATAATAAACCTTATAGTTTCACTCACACTTTGTGAATGAAGAACATGTCACAAAAGAGATTATCAGGTAATGTTTGTTTCCCAAATATTTGTGCAGTGAACAAGATAAATATCATGTTCAAGTACTAAAATCGAAAGTAAAACAAGAAAACCAAACTGAAAGCACTGGTAACACTGAATAAATTATAAACCACAGAAAGTACAACTATGAGCAAATCTCGTAAAACTAGTATCTTATGTAAAACTAAGAACAAATTTCGGGGAGGGAAATGAAATTACATTGGCGCCAAAACATATGAGGGAAAATAATTATTTTAATTATTTTAACTATTTTCATTTTTTTTCTCTATTTTCTTCCATTTCCCCTCTATGTCACGTCCCATCTCTCTCTCTCTCCACTCCATCCCTCTACTTCTCCTCCCCCTTCTTTACCGAGCCATCTCTCTCTCTCTCTCCACTCCATCCCTCATTCCTCTCTCTCGATCTCTTTCGGTTTCTCCCATTTCTCTCTGACAGTAAGAACTGAAGCATGACTCATCCCGACGAGGAGTACAGTCACATGAAGGCCTTGAAGAGACACAACGACATGCTTGGTTTCGTGGCTGATGCACAGTACGGCGTCCCGACCAAGTGCCCGTGTGGTGGAGGTATCATTCCCGAGGTATCTCCGTGTAACAAGTTTCCCAATGATTTTGATACGCAACCTAGAAGGAGGTACTTCACCTGCAAAAACTTTGAGGTAATTTTCATGTCGTGCAAAACTGGTAAAACTTGTATAACTAGAACCTGCTAAGCAGGTAAAACTTGCATAACTAGGAAAACTAGGAAAACTAGGAAAACTAGAAAACTAGGAAAACTAGGAAAACTAGGAAACTGGTAAAACTGGAAAACTTGAAAAACTTGTATAACTTGTGATAAAACTTGTGCAGAATAATGGTCTCCACTTTCGTACGCCGTGGGTGTTCGCGATTCAGGACGAGGTTACTAAGTTAGTAGACCGTGTCAAAGAGATGGCTGAGGAGATTGATCGCCTCAAGGCTCAGCTTTACCAACTCCACCGTCCATGATCCCATCTTGTTGCTCTAAGTTGTTGTTGTTCTAAGTTGTTGTTGTTGTTGTTCTATGTCGTATGATGGTACTTTGATCCATGTTGCTACTTTCCTTCTCTATGTGTGTGTCTTATGACTCTATGTGTGTGTCTTATGACTTAAACTATCTATCTAATGTTTATGTGTTTTGTGGTTTACTTCTCTATGCGTGTGTCTTGTGACATTATACTAAAATAACAAGTTTGCAACATCAAACCAAAATCAAGAAAATGATTAACTAAAAGTCGAAAAATGATTAACTAAAGTCACAGACCAAATCTATATCATCATTCAGGACGTGAAAATGATTAACCAAAAGTTCAAAGTACCAAAAAGCAAACATATAAAAGACACACAAAATAAGTTCAAAGCACAAGACATTGTGCTCTTAAGATCAAGTCACAACCAACATAGACGCGTCCCCAACTAGAACACATGATCTTCCTAGTTCACCCGGGAGGAAGAAGCAATGTCACCTGCAGATTTAAGACACTCCTTACTTGGAGCACAGACACACATCAATGGCCAAGTGTTCCCATCTCCAACCACATTGAAGACAAAGCTGTCTCCAATGTGGCATTTGTTTTCAGCACAGAACTTTCTCCACCCTTTGATGTAGTAGAAGCCGCCTGATTCGTTAAATCGCATTGACACATTCCACGCCTTTCCCTCTATGTTCACTAGTTTCGCCTTTTTGCATTCTTTGTTCAGAGCATTACAACCAGTAGCCCCCACAGGGAGATCCTGCAACAAAAGAACATAAACATATGTGTCAGAACAACATAAAGATGTGTAAGTACACAAAAGAACACTCGTTTCACTCACAAGTTTGTCTTCACGGACATTAGAATCCGTGACCTCAGCCTTAAAACAGTAGTCCCACGAGTAAGAAAACCTTGCCCCTATTCCTGCTGAAACACAAGAAACAAACAACAACTTCAAAAAACCTCATAAGTAACCTATGCTAGTACGGTGACTTTGAATCACACTAACTATTGTTCTGGTGGTCATGGGCTTCTTCCATTGAGTTGGGATATGTGTACTGGATGTCACAGCAGCTCGGACCAAAAGGAGTGACGTGAAAGACCATGGAACCTTTGAGTTTGAAGATGACAATGTCTCCTATTCGAAGGTCATGTGCCTCAGCGAACTCCTTCCAACCTCGGGTGAGTCGCCTCTCTTCTTGTATCACTTGCCATGTTTGATCCATAGAGTCGGATGTTAGTGTCCATGTGTTCCCATTCGTCTTCCCTTGGATGTGCTTGGAGAAAAATACAATGGGTATTGTCTGCAATCAAGATTTGAGGTAAGTTACACAAACAAGGAAGAAATCAGGTTCTTGCAATCAAGAAAAGGCAATACAGAGAGTGTGTTTAACAAGTAAGTCTGGAATCCAGGAAGCAAAGGTTGGAAGAAATGAGGTTCTTGCGGTTGCACCATCTGCAAACAAGAAACAAAAATTAGACAAATCAACTAAGTTAGACAAATCACGGACCAAATCAAGAAACAAAAGCTAGACAAAGTTAGACGCATGTCAAGGAACTTGCTAAAATCACAGACCAAATCTATATCATTCTATATCATTTTCAGTTTTATTTAACCATTTGCTATAACCGAAAACTAGCAAATGAACTCAATCAAGCATCATGAACTCCATCGACTGAGCTAGCATAAAATTCTCAATCAAGCATCATGCACTCGATATAACCAAAACTAGCGTCATGAACTCGATCAACAGATCTAATTCATGAACTCAATCAATCAAATACGCTAAGCAAAGCCGTCACTCGATCGATGGACCGAATCTAAAAACCCTAAGCAACTTAATTAACCATTTGGTGGTGTCGCCATCTAAAAAACCCTAAGCAACACTAAACAAAGCCGACGTTTTCTCCAACCCTAAAGAAATGAACCGACGTTTTGTAGTTTCTTCATAAAAATGGTAAACTCGATCGATGGAGAAACAGAACCGACGAGGAAGACATACCTTCGGTTGTGTCGCTATCGGTGGGATTGGCCGTCGCTGGTCTCCTCTTCGGTGGGATTGGCCGTCGCTGGTGGTCTCCCTCGGTTGTGTCGCCGAAGTGTCAAGAGAGGGAAGGGCTTCCCGAAAATGGGAGGGAATCGGGTTTGGTTTGGAGATTTAAGAAAGTGAATTGGTACCATTCAGTTTTTGGACGGTTAGGTTTTAATTTCGGGTCGAAATTAGGGATTGGTTCGTGGTTCAACTCAATTCGGTTATTACTTCGGTTAAGGTAGGTACAACCGGTAAATACTTCAAATGTTCTAGGGTTAAATGTAATTTCCGGTTTTTTATTTAACTTACCATTTTTGTTTTGTTTTCATGTCTTATGGAGATTAGAGATATAGCTGGGTGGGTATAGGAGATGATGTCCCGGCTTCTCTTCGCAAGTCATCTTGACTCTCCCTTACAGATTCCGAATCAGCATCCATGGATGGAAGAGATAACAGACGGAGTGAACAAGATGAACTTGGCCATTGATTCCCAGAAGAAGAACCGGATTCAAGTTTCCAACACCAAGAAACCATTGTTCTTCTACGTCAACCTCGCCAAGGTACACACTTTCCTATTTATTTCTGGAATCAACGATCGAGGAGATCATTGTCTGAATCCATCAAAAGGTTCAATCTTTCTGGAAATTTCTATACTTTAGCTGTCTTGTGAGAATCACAAAGGTGTAAGCTTTGATTGGTGTGTTGATTACTTATGTTATAGGATCTGTAAACGGCTATTTTCAGTGATTGTGTAACTGGGTTTTGTTTTTGACTTTTGTACAAGTCGGTGGAACCAGATGGTGAATCATATCGGATTACCTGGAAGCAAAACGTTTGCAGAACAAGTTGAGATTTTGTCTCAAAGGTATTGCCCTGACATAGCTGAAGACAGAAGATTTTGACAGCAGACCTTTTGTTCCTGAAGATTAATCAATTCTAGTAAGAGAGTTTCTTGTTCCTTTTTTGTGTTCTACGTTAAGGTCAACTTATGTTTTGTGAGCTTGAAAAACTATGTTAAGGTTTTTGATCGTGTTCATCTTTTTTTTTTTTCTTTGTGCATTAATGTTTATCAATCATAAGAATATCTAGTGGATATATCCATAAATTATTTGTGTTCTAGATATGTCACAAGAGTCCAGCATTGATGTTGCAGTAAAATGATATATGAGTTTCGTTACTTGTACTTTGCTTGGCTTGGAATACAGCTAATCGTCTTCTATTACAAGGCATCTTCTAGTTCAAATTCTATCTATTGGTTACAGGTCCTGAGGTTTGAGTAACCTTTGAATCTTGCTGATCGTTGAAAAAGAGAAGTGGGATAAAGATCTTTAAAAACAGATTGGGTTTCTGCTTTCGTCCATAAACAAACAATAAACCAAGCAAAGAAATTGTATTATTGATAAGATAAGTGAATAGTATAAATCACTAAACAGATGAACTTTTCGTGAGATATCAAAATTTGATTCTTTGTTTTTTTGGTCTTGCAGATTGAAATTACGCTTGGGAAGTCAGAGAAGTTTGATGAGCTAATGGCTGCAGCCAATGAAGAAAAGGAAGAGCAGCAGAAGCTCAGGTCCAGAGCTGAACATAGCTTACTCCTTATCTCTGATGCCTTTGTGTTTATTCATACTCAAACTCAAGTACTGTCTCCTCCCCTTTTCTCATCTCACTCACACACTCTCTCTCGTTGCAGAACCTTCTCCTTCCATCTCTCTTGTTAGTTGATTTCATTACTTGGTTCTTTATAATAAGTCCTTTTAAGTGACAGTTCTCAAATTTCTCACTCTTGCTTCTTCATTGCCATAGATTCAATCATGCATCTGTTTACTCCTCTTCACTTGTTTTGGATAAGCTCTAGATTTTCATCTTATAGAAACTTCTACCTCTATGATCATTTTAATAATATTTTTTTTTTCTAAAAACCCTTAAATAAGAGACTTGCAATGGAAGATATAAAAATTGAAAGTTCTTAATTAAGTCTTTTAACCAAATTTACTATTTAAATAATATTAAAAATTAATTAAGAGATCTTTAAAGGATCTCTAGGATAATGATGCTCTTAATCTCGTCCTCTCCACAAGTAATTTGTCACTCGTAAATTTTCCATTAATGGGTTTGACTAGGTTCTCTAATAATTAGATGGTGATTATTTGAAACTCTATTTTGTATAATATTTTATGTGATCTTTTCTAGAAGATTAATTAGCAGACTATTTAGTGGGATTTGTTGAGTAATGAAAGATAAGTTTCTGAATTTTAATATTGAGAATTTTCGTGGGTTGTGATCTAAAAGAGATTCACGCAACTCTTTTCTAGTAGACGATAGTAGCAAGACTAATCAAGTCTTGCGAGCTGAGTTACGCACACTTACTCTGAAATGGACCCACAATCAAACTTTTCCCATTACTATACTCACCAACATGGCGTAGATATCACTTGTGTGGATATGTAATAATAAACACATCATGGATTTGGTTTTACAATATAATTGGGGTTTAGGCTGAGTCGGAGATGCTAACTCCAAGAAAGCTCGGGAAAATGTAGAACTAGCTGCAGGGCGATCTTCTAAATCAAATGCCTGCAAAGGAGGTCATATGATATCTAAGTCGAACCTCTTAAGTCAAATTGCTAAAGCAAATTAGCTCTTGTGAAGACTAGTCAAAACTAACTTTTGCACCATTTTATTAATAGCAGATAAAGTCTATTTCTTGTATTAATGACCAAAATGGTTCTCATTTTCCACAAGAAAATGGACTGGAAGCATTGAATCTTGTGAAGCTCATGGTTTTTTTTGTGAACCTCTCATGTTGCTTCTATAGAATCCCCAGAGTGGGCTAAGCAGTATTAGTGGGGCCTGTATTTAACCCTTATGGCCTTCCATGATGGAACTTTAAGATCATAGACGAGTTTTCTTCAGTCAAAACAAACATCTCCTTTTCATGTTGAAATGCATTTTGACCTTATACAACTTTCTTTCACTGTACCCGTCTATGTATTAGTAGTTTTAAAAAGTTGATGTCGAATAAGATTTGAGGAGCATGAAGCAGATGCATGGTGGTTGGACAATCCGAATATAAGGTGTAAGAGAAATTAAACGTGCGGCAATTTTCATAAGAAATCATGCCGGTACGTCACCTACTGTAAACCAGATAGGTAGCGGATCCAAACACAGACATTTCATTTTAACCCGCATGTTGTAGCTGGTCGATATTTCACCCTGTCACTACTTTGCACGCAATAGCTTCATTTTTCTATTATATAATGTTATTCTTCTTCTTCTTCTTTTTTGCAACAAGTCAATTACACAAGTGAAAGTACTTGCTTTTACTCCACTGATTGTTTTTGAAATAAAAAATAAGCAATCTAGATTTGGTATACAAACAAACCCAAAATTCATAACGTTTAATGTACAAACAGTAACAATAATAAATGCCTCCAATTAGATTATAGTCGATGAGCACAAGTAGCTAAGGAGGAACAAGAGTCACTAAAGATAGTATTTAAAACTATGAAAATGCCCACCGAACACGCATACATATATCATCAAATTGCCAATTTGTTTCTAACAGATGACGTCAACATGACGACATGCAGAAGTATAACCCCTCTAATTCTATGAGAGTGTTTCCTAAAAATGATGAAAAACGTATAACACATCATGTGTCCCTCTATAATACTTGTAAAACTAAGTTCAACTTGAAATAAAATCCCAATCTAACAATCAAAAAAATTTGTGAAAAGGTCCATGGAAGAAGGAGACGGGATCGTTGGAGTGGCTTGTAGGATTGAGCTAAAGTCATTGAAGAACGACGAAAAACCTTGAGGATCAGATCCTCCAACCGTAGAAAAGAAATCTGGCGATATCTGCGGTAGAGAAGCGGGCCCTGGAGACAAGATTCCAGCACGTTCGGTAGCTCGGTTTTGATGATGGTCATGTTGGTAATATTGATTCGTGCTCTCTATGCCACCCACAAACCCTAGTTCATTTGAAACATTAGCTTTCTCCATCGCAGCATACCTAGCCGCCGGAGATATCGAACCACGGGATGCATCGAACACTGCTGACGTGTCTCTTGATGCAGATGTGTAGTCTAGTGCTAAGGGGTATGGAGAAGAGGAGGATGGAATTGTGGGGGTAGAGGTTTTGCCTGTGAGACGTTGAACCAATGTCATGAAGTTATTAGGATGTGTATGTATAATCTTGGGAGATACAGTGTATATTATCACTGGACCGCGTGGAGGCAATAGTTGTGATGGTTCTTGCTCGTGTAGCTGCGGTGGTTGTGATTGTAGTGGTTGTGGCGCTAGTGGTGGCTTCTTGATGATCTTGTGAGAGTCTTTACGGATTTTCAATGGAGTTGGTCTTGGTCCCAAGATTTCTTTTGATCTTGGAGATTTATTATCCATAGAGTCTACTTTATGAGAAGAGTATATATAAAAAAAATATAGAGAGGTATATGCGTATATATGTGAGTGTGGTGATGTTTTTAGTAAAGAAGAACAATGAGTATGTGATGATTAAGGGAAAAGGGAAGGTACATGAATGCTTGTATATATATGATGTCATATGTGTATGAAAGAGGGAGAAGAGAAAAGTCAAATGAGGAAAAGCAAAAGTTTCCTACTTAAAATGTGGTAAAATTTGGCTACTTGGTTGTTTTGTATTGATTAGTATATTTTAATGTTCTTTCATGTCTATTTCTTACCAAGATGTGGGTTTGGTTTACCCATAGATAAAAAAAGTTTTCCAGTCGTTAGAAAA
This sequence comes from Brassica napus, assembly GCF_020379485.1. Taxonomy (NCBI): domain Eukaryota; kingdom Viridiplantae; phylum Streptophyta; class Magnoliopsida; order Brassicales; family Brassicaceae; genus Brassica; species Brassica napus. The sequence continues at coordinate 9,222,524 of NC_063439.1, forward strand.
GACTTGATTTTTATTTTACGACCTCCAGAACTAGTTGTTACTCTTAATACACGTTTATAATTAGCTAAACTGAAAATAAACCTGCTAGCTAGCTGATGCTAACGTTGTTATTTTTGTTTTATTTTTATATTATGATTTAAACTAAGTAAATACAAGAGCTGACGGATTTAGATGGTTGGCAATCGGAAACCATGTGCGGATTACGGGCCTTTGGGCAAACGGAAACCACGTGCGGATTACGGGTCACCTTTGAACCTCCTGTTAAAAAAAAAAAAAAAAAATACAAGAGCTGACTTGTGTGTTTCTTTTGTTTGCAACCTAATGAACAAAAATAAGGGTTTGAATACGTCTAATCTTAACTCATGAGAAAGTCAAGCAAAGAAGAGGTCATGAGTACCACAGTCAGACAGTTTGTTGCTGACTTGGCATGATTTTGCAGCTCCTCACACGGTTCTGCTCATCCAGACATGAACAAGTTTCGGTGGACCATATAACCAACACAATTTTTTCCCTTTGTCAAACTCTATTTATACAATAAAAGTATTAAATGTGGTCACTAAGAACTTTAGTAATATGCGTTAAAAACTAAACAGTTGTCTACAAGCTTTTTGAAAATTAAAAATGAACTTTGAGATATTGTGGTTTAATGATTAGGTATGTCCACTTTCATAACTTTCGTCTGTTCAAGTTATAGTCTGTCTCTTTAATTTATACAAACAAGTGTAACCTACCAAATTATGATTTGAGTGAGTAATAACTTATGACAAATTAATTACCAGCAAACTTGCTTCATAAGAAACTCATTGAAGATCCACAAACTAAAGGGGTACTTTCTCGTATTTCGTCCACAAGCCTCCATGCGTGTCAATATAAATAATGAAAACGAGATGTGTATTGGTTTTGACTCATAACCACATGCATGATTAGTAATTATTGATTACTCTTAGTCTTACGACTGAAAACAAGTTAAATGTTTCGGATTTATTTGAGAGATTGATCATTTGATTGTTCTTTAAGGTTTACGTAGATTTTTAGGGGTTTAGGTAGTCTTATCCTTCTTCTAGAATCATTATTCATAAGTATATAACACGTGAACCTTTTCTTGCTCCGTGTTTAGATGACAAATGCATATAATCAACTCACGTGTTTAATCCTAAAACGCACTAAATTAAACAATTAAATTAAGACTAGATCTTTTAACTGCGCTTAGTAAGATATTATATGTATTTCTCAATTCTAAAAAAAATAATGTATAATATTGTATTACATTATTTAAAGAATATAAAATAAGACTACAAAACATAAATATATTTGATTTCTCCTCTAAACGAAACTCTCTCAAAAAAAAAAAAAAAAAGAAGGTCAAGCTTTTATCTCCGACAGTTTGCTCCGGCGGCTCCACCGTCGGAAGCGTCCGTTTGTTGTTTTATGTATTGCTTCTCCGCCGGTTCACATATCTAGCCGATATGTTTGTGGCTCTGTTCGATGAAGTCTAGCCGCTCCGTCGATCTGTGTAGATCCGACGAGTCTTGACAGAGGATGGTGTTACGACGAGGTTGGATTGACTGGATTTGGTGAGAAGTCGGAGTTTAGGGTTGTGTAGAGGGTTAGGTCACAGTTTTCCCCTTCGCCAGATCTACTCCTCTACAGCAGTGAGGGCGCGTGGCTGAGCGGGGCCGGTCCTCTCTTCAGATCCGGTGGTTTGGTGTCTTACTCCGGGTTCATGGAGGTCCAGTCCGACGGCGTGTTGGCTCACTTGCTTGGTGTCGAGTTCGTTGAGCCAGCCGTTTTCTCCGGACAAATTTGGGTCTAGAGTCCTCTCCGGTGCGCGACCGTGGCGGTGAAGGCTTTCGTGTGGATGCCGTAGCTGCTGTGTTGCTCGCGTGCAACAATCGTACTCTGTTTCATGGTGGGTCGTCTATGACATTGCCGTGGACTTTGTTGCTTGTTGCTCCATCTCTCTCCTCTCAGTTTGTCGCCGCTCTTGATGTCGTCTGCGTCGTTGTGTGGCGTGGTGTTTCTATCTCTCCGGCTCATCAGGTAATGGTTCGGATCTCCCTCCGTGTTGTTGTGTTGATGAGGCATTGCGGAGCTGCCTCTGGTTCTCAGTTGTGGCACGAGGCGGTTAGTTCAGACCTCCTTTGGGTCATTGGAGTGATGTCTCTCCGTGGGAGACTCGTGTGAGGATTGGTTTTCCCAGCACCTCTGTGATTCGCTTGGATCGCTTTGGTGGGCCGATCTTCGGTCCGTTTGTAGGAAGGATGAACGTCATCAGGATGTGGTCCTCACCGCGCCCGGTTTTCTGCTATGGCTCGCAATTATTTCCGAAGACGAGTCTAATAAGTGTAGATTTTAATTGTTCATTGGCATCCCAGAAGGCGCTCTAAAGGTTTTTTGGGGCGGTTCGATGACTGAAGCTCTAGGGGCTTGGGTCCTCCTCTACCGGTGGTTGTGTGAGGCTTGAGTTGCAGCGACTAGGATGGCAAAGCTGCGTGTGGATGGAAGTCAATCATTTGGAGTAGCGCTGCGGGCAAGCCGATTTCTACCAAAGCGTGGTCTTATGGATTATCAAAGGCTTCCTTCTCATGTGGCAATGCTTCCTGTGTCAAGTTTTGGCTCCTTCCAAGCCATAAAACCTTTTGTTAATATGGTTATGTCTGTTGTTCAGTTGGGTTTGCTTTTTCTTTCTCTCTTGTGTTGCTTTAGATTTATATTTTCTTTCCGCTACTTGTGTTCTGTGTAACTTCTGTCACAAAGAAAATTTGGTATAAAATTTAACATTTACACAAAAAAAAAAACATAAATATATTTTTAAAAAATTTCTTTGTGGAAATCATTATGTTGTTTGATTGTTGTATTTGATTAACATATTTACATAGATATTTGTGATAGAAGAATAACAATATTTTTATTATCAGTAAATAATATATATTTATTATATAATATAAAAAAATAAAATTATTTACTTTTTAAACAAACTTGTCTCATGTTGGGGACTCGATTATAGACATATTTTATTCGAAGGAGACATTTTTACGGTTATCAATCTTCTTAACAATCAAGAAACAAATCAGAATATCAAAACAATACATCATACGATCTCTTTGTGGAATAACTACTCTGAAGAAATTGAATTTATGCATAAAAAATGACTGGAAATGGATGTGCAAATTTGTTATCTAAGTCAGCTTTACAAAGTACTATTCATAGTTCATATATTATTTATGTCAATCCTATTTTTTTGTCCATCCTTTCTTAAACATCTTGAAATAATTGATGCTAATTAATAATAAACTTTTGGATGGTAAAAAAAATCAAATTTGTCTAATTATCATTTAATTTGTCTAACTGATATATATATATATATATATCTCAATTCTAACAAAATAATGTATAATATTGTATTACATTATTTACAGAATATAAAATAAGACTACATAACATAAATATATTTTTTTAAAATTTTCTTTGTGGAAATCATTATGTTGTTTGATTGTTGTACTTGATTCATATATTTGCATAGATATTTGTGATAGATGAATAACTATATTTTTATTATCAGTAAATAATATATATTTATTATATAATATAAGAAAAATAAAATTATTTACTTTTTAAACAAACTTGTCTCATATTGGAGACTCGGTTATAAACATATCATATTCGAAGGAGACATTTTTACAGTTATCAATCTTCTTAACAGTCAAGAAACAAATCTGAATATCAAAACAACATCTCATACGATCTCTTTGTGGAAAAACTGCTCTGAAGAAATTGAATTTAGGCATAAAAAAAGGACTCGAAATGGATGTACATATGTGTTATCTAAATCAGCTTTACAAAATCCTATTCATAGTTCATATCATTTATGTCCATCCTATTTTTTTGTCCATCATTTTTTAAACATCTTGAAATAACTGATGCTAATTAATAATAAACTTTTGGCTGGCGAAAAAAATCAAATTTATCTAATTATCGCTTAAATATTTTATTAATATTGTCTAAAAAGCTTTCAAATGATATCATAGTTTAATTTTTATTAGTTTTTTTTTGTTAATTTTTAGAGTTTTTTGTATTTAAGATTTTTTTCTATATTAAGCTTCTATATCTTTCACAGAATTGATATATATATATATATGTAATAAAAATTACCATCAAATCAGTTTTACATATTTTTTTAAAAATGAAAATACACTTTTTAAATAATTTAATTTAAAATAAAATTATATATTAATTTGCTGTGTTCTAACAATTTGATTAATTTAATTAATTTGCTTTGGTGGATAACTTAAAAAGTTTTTATATGAATCGGGGAAAGCAAGCTTATGTTGTTATATTATATTTATTTGTGTATATAGAATCTATATAAAATGCTAGTGTACTAAAGAAAGAACATTATTTTTTGTAACTTCAAAAAGATACATTATTACAATTTGAAATTAATCAAAATTGAAAAAAATGGTAATTAAATATTTGTAAATCTAATTGTTTTTTATCTTGTTTAGTTGGATTCTCATGAAAAGAAATCGATAGGTTAAACAAATGTTTCAAAATTTTTGTGTTATTGTTTTGTCTATAAATTATAAACTTTATTGAATTGATATATTTAATTATTGCACTCTTAAATAATATTTTATTAAGACGTTAGAGAACTATGTTTTGAGTTGTTTTGTCAAAATTGTACAAAATTCTATGCTTTTTCATATTTGTCACGGAAATTTATATGTTAAACTTACTTTTACAAAATTCTAAACTTTGTCACGAAAACAAAAATCTATGCTTTTTCATATTTGTCAATTTTCTCACACTTTCAAAGAATATATTAGCTTAATCACTTACTTATTTTGTTTTTACAAAACAAACTATCGGAGTCTTGTAAGTTGAATTCATATTACTGTAATTGTACATAAGAGTTTGTGATTACATACTTAGTGATTTTTGTATACAAAAAAATAAATGAAATGACGTGGCAACTTCGGACTCTCTGATTGGTTGATTTTCCTATCCTAAGTGGACACCCTCTCCATGGCTTATATTTGCCTTTCTTGTATATTTGTCGATTGGTTAAACAAATGATACAAAATTTGTTGTGTTATTGTTTTGTCTATAAATTACAAAATTTATTAAATTGATATATTTAATTATTGCACCCTTAAATAATATTTTATTAAGACATTAGAGAACTATGTTTTGAGTTGTTTTGTCAAATTGTACAAAAATCTATGCTTTTCATATTTGTCACGAAAATTTATATGTTAAACTTACTTTTACAAAATTATAAACTTTGTCACGAAAACAAAAATCTATGCTTTTTCATATTTGTCAATTTTCTCACACTTTCAAAGAATATATTAGCTTAATCACTTACTTATTTTTTTTTCAAAATAAAGTATCAGAGTCTTGAAAGTTGAATTCATATTATTGTAACTCTACATAAGAGTTTGTGATTACATATTTAGTGATTCTTGTATACAAAAAAATAAATGAGATGACGTGGCAACTTCGGGCTCTCTGATTGGTTGATTTTCCTATCCTAAGTGGACACCCTCTCCATGGCTTATATTTGTCTTTCTTGTATATTTATCCAAGAAAGTTTCAATGGCTTAGTGGTAACTATCCTATATTTATGTCGTACTAACCCGGGTTCGATCCTTTCTTTTGCATTATTTTTTCATTTTTTACGAAAAAATAAACGAGATGACATGGCAACTTCGGGCTCTCTGATTGGTTGATATTCCTATCCTAAGTGGACAACCTCTCCATGGCTTATATTTTCCTTTTGTATATTTGTCCAAGAAAATTTCAATAGCTTAGTGGTAGCTATCCAATATTTATGTCATACTAACCCGGGTTCGATCTTTTCCTTTGCATTGTTTTTTCATTTTTTACAAAAAAATAAATGAGATGATGTGGCAACTCCGGGCTCTCTGATTGGTTGATTTTCCTATCCTAAGTGGACACCCTCTCCATGACTTATATTTGCCTTTTAGTATTGTAATATTTGTCCAAGAAAGTTTCAATGGCTTAGTGGTAGCTATCCTATATTTATGTCATGCTAACCCGGGTTCGATCTTTTCCTTTGCATAGTTTTTTCATTTTTTACGAAAAAATAAATGAGATGATGTGACAACTTCGGGGTCTCTGATTAGTTGATTTTCCTATCTTAAGTGGACATTTCATGGCTTATATTTGCCTTTTAGTATTGTATATATATATTGATAACAATGGACTTTGGTTTTCGGCTTTTCGCTTAATACGGTTTAGACTATATATGGTTGACAGATATGAAGTTGATTTCATACGGATAAACTTCTGGTTCAGCTAAGACAATTTGGTCTCGGGCCTCTCGGCTCATACTGAAATTCCACTATTATGTTTTCGAAAAAAAAGGGAGAAAGTAGCTTTAATTGATTTTTTTGCATGATTTTTTTTTGGGTTTTAATCAGATTACACTTAATAATTTGAAAAAGGCCAAAGTGGTAATATATTTTTATTGGCAAACTCCAAGATGATAGTACACTAGTACAAGATAACCAGGAAAAGAATAGCAATGTTGTTACTATACGCGGAAACATAAGAAACAGAGGAGAAAAGGTCCTTCGTGGTTGGTTTTGAGTCTATTTTAGGTCAAACTCAACTCTCCAAATGACAAGGTCCATCTATATTTAGATATTGCTGGAAAGTGATTGGACTTGGAAGTCTTCATTGATTCTTCAAAAGTTCATGTTATATGTTTAAATTATTATTAGAAACTAGTATATACTTTTTCTTTTTGAAACACGTATATATACTTTCTATCCTTCATGAATTCAACGGTTATTAACATGTTTGTTATAACAACTAGCTTTAGATACGAGTGAACGCGTATAACTTTAAAGCTCTTACGCGGATCATCTAAATATTATATGGTATAAACAATTAAGAACAATATTATACACTCATGCTATACAATAAGATATCAGATAGTTGGAATAGTCTTGGTTCTAGATAGTATGAACCAGTATTAGCGTTATCAATATTTCAATCTTCTATAAACTAAAAATAACTCATTAGATCAAAGCTACTTCATGTGAAATGTGATTATTAGTTTCTTCAGTGTTCAAGTTGAAAATATATACAAATCCCAGCTGAAACGGAAAATAGAAAAAAAAATATTATTTAAAACTAAAAAATCCGAACCATATCAAAAATATTGTCGAACTAATTAATCCTTAAAATTTTCTTGAAAATCTAAACAGATATTTAGCCAAGAGCCCAAGATGTGGCTAAGTGAAAAATAAAAACAAAAAGTGAAATAAGAGGAATTGCGTGTAAGAATCACGGTATATTAAGTGGAGAATTCATCTTACAATAGAGGATAACATCTTTAATCTTCTCATCCCTTTCTTCGTCTACCATCGGACCACTAACGAAAACATTGGAAGGAGATGATTTTATGGAGTGAACCAAGCTGCTCCTCCGTGACAGTGTCTTTGATCTTTCCCGTTGATCGCCTTCAGCTGTCGCGTTGAAGCACATAACCAGCCGCATAAACGTTTTAATGAATCCAAAGCTTCTTCCATTTTTTTTTGGTTGTGACGACATTGTTAAGAGATTGAAAATACGCGTACAGAAAGGGGTGTGATGGAGATGTAAAATAAAGAAGATTTACGTTTTCTTTTTCTCTGGTTAGTTTCCTATAGATTTGGAATAAAAATGACTATATATAAGCATAAAATAAATTATAATTTTGTTGTTTGATTTTTGGCTTTTTTTTTGTTTCTAACCTAAAAGAGTTAAATATCTGCTGCAAAATCACAGCGTTTTCCCTTATTTGAAATTAGCTCATTAATATATTTTCTTTTTTTGGTCAAGTTTTTTTAATTAATGTTACGACTAAATCTGAGTATTCAAATATTGTTACCACTTTTTTGGGATATAGAATCTCCGGTAATTTCGTTTTAAGATTAAAACAGAAGAATGAGATGTTGGCTAAATCGATGCTATATTTAGATTTCAGTAATCTTGTAGCTTATAGTAATGTTTTTTGCTGGTTTTGGTAAGTATAAGACCGATTGCATTTTCCATATATTTGTTTGAAATATATAGGCAACAATTAAATATATCGTTTGCTGCAATAAGAATATGTCTCGCTCAGAGATGTGATGTAGTCAGACAATGAGTAAATAAGGTACGGCCAATAAAGAGGGACTCCAAAGCCCAAACTTAACCTGTTCTTTTTTTTTTGAATTAACGAGAGGTTCGGGCCAAAGCCCTAACCACCGCATATAATATTAGTTTTGGGACTTTGTCCCGGTAGTTATTCAAATTGGGACATCTGATACAACGGCCTCCAATTTTAGTAGAACTAATCCTTATCTCTTGGTCAAAGCAGCAACATAAGGGTCGATTGGTTATTGCTGTAACTTTATATATTTTGATGTAGATTCTAAGCTGCGGATTTTAATGATGTAACTATAGATTTTTGTGTTGTATAATTTAAGCCGTCGATTTTTATGATGTAATTTTAGATTTTTTAATGTATAATTTAAGTTATATATTTCTATAATACTATCATAATAATTTGATTATGAATTTTTAAAAGCAGTTGTTGTACATAGTTGACTAAATTCAAAATCAAAACAAAATTTCTAAAATTAATAAACATAAATAAAACTTATAATTGTACATAGATATAATTCATATCCCCTATATATTATTTGAGAAGCATTACAACTTCTTTTTGTAGCCACGTATCATCACTATGATGATTTTTAGAATCATTAGAGAAATATGTTGGTTCATCTAATTATATAATAAACTTTTTATTAAACTAACCATAAATTCATTATTAATGTTCTTTATAATTTCCTTAAATAAAAATTACAGAATTGCCTAATACGACTAAAATATATATGATAATTAATAATTTTGAATAATAAAGATTTGATAAAAATTAGTGTATCTTCTATCATATTTGTTTAATTTTAAACTATTAAAATCAACTAGATTTCCACCCGCACAACCGTGCGGGTATATATTTTCACATTTATATATATATATATATTTGTTTTACATATTATTATATATTTTTAATGTTATTCACATATTTAAATGTTTGCATAGTTATGCCAAATATAATAATTTTATAGTTTTCATGCTGTAAATTAAAATCATCACATATATATGTTGCTTATTATATATTTGTCTTATTGAATTTATGTTTGATTACTAAACTAATTTTTTTAATGCATGAAGCAACATATATGAAAATAATTTTGCATTTAATTTATTATAATCATGATCCGTAATTCAAATTGTTAGATTTTTGTAGTAATTTTTAATGTTTATTAATTTATATAATAAATTACTGTATATTAAAAAGTTTAATATAAGTTAAAGTTTTATACATGTATTATATAGTTTACTAATATTAACCCATTCTACCAACATATTATATTTTTAGCATAAATATTTTATATTTATGAAAATAAAATATGTTAACTTATCAATTTAAAATAATTTTATCATATTTTGTTCAATATAACATTTTTATTTTAAAATGATAGATATTATTATAATATTGATAAAATAAAATATGATTTTATTATTTTAGTAACATTTCATTACTAATTACAAAATAAGTTGAAGATATTTATATTCAATTTATGACAATTAAGATCTTATTATAATCTTTTTCAAGAGATTTGTTAGAATTTTAATTTTTTTTTTAAAAAAATTAAAAGATATAAAAGATATTATGATTAAAGTAGTTATAAATATTATTTATATTAGCATTAGTGATATACATTTAATATAAAATTTAAATGATGGTCCAATTAAAAATATCACTTATCAAAAAATCATGATTTTTATTTTATTAGAAAACAAATTTGAAAAAAATTAAAATAAATATAAATATTTATTTCTAACAAAATCTTTAAAAATTATTAGTAAATGTATTTCTGAAATTAATTAATTTCATTTTTTTTAAATTTTCGTTTATAAACCAAAACTATATTCAATTTTAATTTCTAATTATATTTTATGATAATTTAAATTAAAAATAACTAATTTTTCAAAGTAAATTTAATAAGATTCTAAGAAGATTTTACAAAGATTTTGTTAGAACATTTTAAATATATTCATTTGTATTTAAAATAAAAATATAAAGATATTAAAAGATATAATAATGAACTTATGTAAAATATGATATTTTCTAGGAATGGTCCAAAATAAAAAAAAATCACACATGAAAAGAAGTCACGACTTCTGTTTTAATATATAAGATGTATATATATTCTATCAATTTTAAAATATTATAATCTTACGATATAATTTTTATTGAACAGATTGTTTCAAACTTTCACATGTATTTGTATCTTCTTCTATATATATTTATTGGATTATTATTTCATTATTAAAATCGTAACTATATATATATAAAGATTGGTAAAATATTTTTTTATTGTCATCTTCAAAGATATTCTAACATTTCACAAATTTAAAATGTTTAAAAAATAATAATTTTTTAGCTTTATAGATTTATATCATAAAAAATAAACTTTTAGCTTCACGTCGCAAGTAATATATATTAATTGTGGAAAATTTTGAATAAGTTGTTATGGTTTTATATATATTAGAGGATATTCTTCTTAGTTGCTTTGATATTTCATAGCAAAAATTTCGGAAACACACATGAGGAGTCGACGGTAAGTTATAATTTTATCATTATGTTTAGAATATTCTTTTTTAAACGTTTAAGTAATATGATACTGTGTAAATTAGTTGTTTCGATATAAGGAATATATATATATATATATATATATTATTGTTGCAACAGAATCTTGGTTTTGAAAAATCATGTTTTATTGGTTTTAAAGATAAATAATGATTTGGATAAAATAGAAGGACGTCATATATTGGTTTAAATGATCGATGTTGATATGATAAGACCGGTTTGATGGTTCTTTTTAGGTGAACAGGTTCAAATAATCGAACTCGAATCATCACTTGGACATGTATAAATAATGTGTAAGTGACTACAGCAATCTAAAACAGAGGTTTTATGGACCATTTTAGGTGAAATGTTCTAGTTGTTAACGACGAACCGGCTGTATGGCATGTCTACAAATGTCGTTGATACGAGTTGGTTTTGTTTAATACATGAATGGCATGTATATTAACATACCATAACTCTAGAACAGTACAAAAATGTATTAGTCTATGAACAAAATGGTTTATGTTTATACAACCATTATATACATTGGTTAAATTAGTTAAATCAGGCAAGTATTTGCAAGTATACGATGGTTTACATTACCACTATGTATAATTTATTAAGGAATTAAATATGGGTTTGTTAACCAATCCGGTTTTATAGGTGTCGATGTTATATTATGAATGATATATTATTAAGTTATATTATTAGTAATAAATGAATGATAACAGATTTTTAGTGAATGTCCATTTTTTTAAATATCACACATGAATCAAGGTTGTGACTTATGTTTTAATATATAAGATTAAACAACCACAATAACCATATAATTAAAATTTAGATTTTTCTGTATATGTTATATTTTGAATTTTAAAAATGACTATAATCTAGTAAAACTGTTAAAAGTCTTACATTCAAATTTTGTGATCCATGGTTTAAAATTTTTGTTATGAAAAAATACAAATGATTACAAAATCATATAAGTAAAAAGTCTAATTTAAATAATTATTAAGATTAATAAATATATATATATATATATCATTTTAAATTAAATTATAAACCATATCAAATACATAAATATCTTAGTTTCAAAATTTAATCTGAACAATTTTTTTGATAAAAGATTTGAATAAACATTAACAACCAAATTTTAAAAAAAAATATAAATTACTAAAACTATTAATCCCATGAAAATTTTGTTATTAGTAATTTAAATTTTTTACTATAAGAGATACAAATAATCAAACAATCATATGAGTAGAAAGCATTATTTAATAGACATTAATATTAAAAGTTCAATATGTATGTTAATATCATTTAAAATTTAATTACATATCATATCAAATAGAAAAAAAAATTGTTTGGATTAATATAATTGATTTAATTTTATGTTCACACCAATTTAATTATATATGTAATAGTTAATTATTTTTAATTATTCATTATATATATATTATTTCATGTAAAAACATAAAATATATATAATGTTCATTCCGCGTAAGGCGCGGATCTTAACCTAGTAGGTAGTATATTTTAGATAAAATTATCAAAAATTCTATTTTTGAAAAGTTTTCCTTTTTGCGAATAATAGTGTGGATTTGGGGTTTTGATTTAGAAATTAGGATAACAAGAATTGTTTGTTGATAGATGGAGTATTCTTTTACATTTTTTGATGAATAGTTGTATTTTTTAAATATAATAATCAAAAGTTCTATTTTTGAAAAGTTTTCATTTTGGTGAATAAGAGTTTAGACTTCGGGTTTTGATTTAGAAATTAGGATAACAAGCATTGTTTGTTTATAGATGGAGTATTCTTTTTGATTTTTTGATCAATAGTTGTATTTTTTAAATATAATTCTCAAAAATTCTATTTTAGGAGAGTTTTCATTTTCTATAGTAATACTGTATATTTGGGATTGTTATTTAGAAATTAGGATAATAATATCTTTTTGTTGATGTATGAATATTTTTTAGATTTTTTGATCGATAGGTTGTATATTTTAGATGAAATTTTCAAAACTTCTATTTTTAGAAAGTTTTCATTTTTATTGAGAAATATTGTAGATTTGGTGTTGTGATTTAGAATTTAGGATAACAAGAAATTTTGTTGATAGATGAGTATTCTTTGAGGATTTTTGATCAATAAGTTGTATTTTTAAGGTAAAATTCTCAAACAGTCTATTTTAGGAAAGTTTTATTTTTATTGGGAAATATTGTAGATTTGGGGTTCAGATTAAACAAATTAGAACAACAAGAATTTTTGTTGATAGGTGAGCATTCTTTTAAAAGTTTTGATCAATAGGTTGTATATTTTATATAAAATTCTCAAAAATTTTATTTTTAGAAAGTTTTCATTTTTGTGAATAATAGTGTGGATTTGGGGTTTTGATTTAGAAATTATGATAACAAGAATTGTTTGTTGATAGATGGAGTATTCTTTTACATTTTTTGATGAATAGTTGTATTTTTTAAATATAATTCTCAAAAGTTCTATTTTAAGAAAGTTTTTATTGTCTATAGAAATATTGTAGATTCGGGGTTGTGATTTAGAAATTAGGATAACAATATTTTTTGTTGATGTATGAGTATTTTTTTAGATTTTTTGATCAATAGGTTGTATATTTTAGATATAATTCTCAGAACTTCTATTTTTAGAAAGTTTTCATTTTTATTGAGAAATATTGTAGAGTTAGGGTTGTGATTTAGAATTTAGGATAACAAAAAAATTTTGTTGATAGATGAGTATTCTTTGTGGATTTTTGATTAATAAGTTGTATTTTTAAGATAAAATTCTCAAAAAGTCTATTTTAGGAAAGTTCAATTTTATTGGGAAATATTGTAGATTTGTGGTTCAGATTAAAAATGTTAGGACAACAAGAATTTTTGTTGATAGGTGAGTATTCTTTTAAAAGTTTTGATCAATAGGTTGTATATTTTATATAAAATTCTAAAAAATAATGTGGATTTGGGGTTTTGATTTAGAAATTAGGATAACAAGAATTGTTTGTTGATAGATGGAGTATTCTTTTACATTTTTTGATGAATAGTTGTATTTTTTAAATATAATTCTCAAAAGTTTTATTTTAGGAAAGTTTTCATTTTCTATATAAATATTGTAGATTTGGGGTTGTGATTTAGAAATTATGATAACAATATTTTTTGTTGATGTATGAGTATTTTTTAGATTTTTTGATCAATAGGTTGTATATTTAAATGAAATTTTCAAAACTTCTATTTTTAGAAATTTTTCATTTTTATTGAGAAATATTGAAGATTTGGGGTTGTTATGTAGAATTTAGGATAACAAGAAATTTTGTTGATAGATGAGTCTTCTTTGAGAAATTTTGATCAATAAATTGTATTTTTAAGATAAAATTCTCAAAAAGTCTATTTTAGGAAAGTTTTATTTTTATTGAGAAATATTGTAGATTTGGGGTTCAGATTAAACAAATTAGAACAACAAGAATTTTTGTTGATAAGTGAGCATTCTTTTAAAAGTTTTGATCAATAGGTTGTATATTTTATATAAAATTCTCAAAAATTCTATTTTTGGAAAGTGTTCATTTTTGTGAATAATAGTGTGGATTTGGGGTTTTGATTTAGAAATTAGGATAAGAAGAATAGTTTGTTGATAGATGGAGTATTCTTTTACATTTTTTGATGAATCGTTGTATTTTTTAAATATAATTCTCAAAAGTTCTATTTTAGAAAAGTTTTAATTTTGGTGAATAATAGTGTGGATTTGTTGTTTTGATTTAGAAATTAGGATAACAAAAATTGTTTTTTGAAAGATGGAGTATTCTTTTAGATTTTTTGATCAATAGTTGTATTTTTTAAATATAATTCTCAAAAGTTCTATTTTAGAAAAGTTTTCATTGTCTATAGAAATATTTTAGATTTGGGGTTGTGATTTAGAAATAAGGATAACAATATTTTTTGTTGATGTCTGAGTATTTGTTTTAGATTTTTTGATCAATAGGTTGTATATTTTAGATAAAATTCGCAAAACTTCTATTTTTAGAAAGTTTTCATTTTTATTGAGAAATATTGTAGATTTAGGGTTGTAATTTAGAATTTAGGATAACAAGAAATTTTGTTGATAGATGAGTATTCTTTGAAGATTTTTGATCAATAAGTTGTATTTTTAAGATAAAATTCTCAAAAAATCTATTTTAGGAAAGTTTTATTTTTATTTGGAAATATTGTAGATTTGGGGTTCAGATTAAAAATATTAGAACAACAAGAATTTTTGTTGATAAGTGAGCATTTTTTTAAAAGTTTTGATCACTAGGTTGTATATTTTATATAAAATTCTCAAAAATTCTATGTTTGGAAAGTTTCATTTTTGTGAATAATAGTGTGGATTTGGGGTTTTGATTTAGAAATTAGGATAACAAGAATTGTTTGTTGATAGATGGAGTATTCTTTTACATTTTTTGATGAATAGTTGTATTTTTAAAATATAATTCTCAAAAGTCCTATTTTAGGAAAGTTTCCATTTTGATGAATAATAGTGTGGATTTGGGGTTTTGATTTAGAAATTAGGATAACAAGAATTGTTTGTTGAAAGACGAAGTATTCTTTTAGATTTTTTGAACAATATTTGTATTTTTTAAATATAATTCTCAAAAATTCTATTTTAGGAAAGTTTTCATTGTCTATAGAAATATTGTAGATTTGGGGTTGTGATTTAGAAATTAGGATAACAATATTTTTTGTTGATGTGTGAGTATTTGTTTTTAGATTTTTTGATCAATAGGTTGTATATTTTGGATAAAATTCTCAAAACTTCTATTTTTAGAGAGTTTTCATTTTTATTGAGAAATATTGTAGATTTAGGGTTGTAATTTAGAATTTAGGATAACAAGAAATTTTGTTGATAGATGAGTATTCTTTGAGGATTTTTGATCAATAAGTTGTATTTTTAAGATAACATTCTCAAAAAATCTATTTTAGGAAAGTTTTATTTTTATTTGGAAATATTGTAGATTTGAGGTTCAGATTAAAAATATTAGAACAACAAGAATTTTTGTTGATAGGTGAGCATTTTTTTAAAAGTTTTGATCACTAGGTTGTATATTTTATATAAAATTCTCAAAAATTCTATGTTTGGAAAGTTTTCATTTTTGTGAATAATAGTGTGGATTTGGGGTTTTGATTTAGAAATTAGGATAACAAGAATTGTTTGTTGATAGATGGAGTATTCTTTTACATTTTTTGATGAATAGTTATATTTTTTAAATATAATTCTCAAAAGTCCTATTTTAGGAAAGTTTCCATTTTGATGAATAATAGTGTGGATTTGGGGTTTTGATTTAGAAATTAGGATAACAAGAATTGTTTGGTGATAGATGGAGTATTCTTTTAGATTTTTTGATCAATAGTTGTATTTTTTAATATAATTCTCAAAAATTCTATTTTAGAAAAGTTTTCATTGTCTATAGAAATATTGTAGATTTGGGGTTGTGATTTAGAAATTAGGATAACAATATTTTTTGTTGATGTGTGAGTATTTGTTTTTAGATTTTTTGATCAATAGGTTGTATATTTTGGATAAAATTCTCAAAACTTCTATTTTTAGAAAGTTTTCATTTTTATTGAGAAATATTGTAGATTTAGGGTTGTGATTTAGAATTTAGGATAACAAGCAATTTTGTTGATAGATGAGTATTCTTTGAGGATTTTTGATCAATAAGTTGTATTTTTAAGATAAAATTCTCAAAAAATCTATTTTAGGAAAGTTTTATTTTTATTTGGAAATATTGTAGATTTGGGGTTCAGATTAAAAATATTAGAACAACAAGAATTTTTGTTGATAAGTGAGCATTTTTTTAAAAGTTTTGATCACTAGGTTGTATATTTTATATAAAATTCTCAAAAATTCTATGTTTGGAAAGTTTTCATTTTTGTGAATAATAGTGTGGATTTGGGGTTTTGATTTAGAAATTAGGATAACAAGAATTGTTTGTTGATAGATGGAGTATTCTTTTACATTTTTTGATGAATAGTTGTATTTTTAAAATATAATTCTCAAAAGTTCTATTTTAGGAAAGTTTCCATTTTGATGAATAATAGTGTGGATTTGGGGTTTTGATTTAGAAATTAGGATAACAAGAATTGTTTGGTGATAGATGGAGTATTCTTTTAGATTTTTTGATCAATAGTTGTATTTTTTTAATATAATCATCAAAAGTTCTATTTTAGGAAAGTTTTCATTGTCTATAGAAATATTGTAGATTTGGGGTTGTGATTTAGAAATTAGGATAACAATATTTTTTGTTGATGTGTGAGTATTTGTTTTTAGATTTTTTGATCAATAGGTTGTATATTTTGGATAAAATTCTCAAAACTTCTATTTTTAGAAAGTTTTCATTTTTATTGAGAAATATTGTAGATTTAGGGTTGTGATTTAGAATTTAGGATAACAAGAAATTTTGTTGATAGATGAGTATTCTTTGAGGATTTTTGATCAATAAGTTGTATTTTTAAGATAAAATTCTCAAAAAAATCTATTTTAGGAAAGTTTTATTTTTATTTGGAAATATTGTAGATTTGGGGTTCAGATTAAAAATATTAGAACAACAAGAATTTTTGTTGATAAGTGAGCATTTTTTTAAAAGTTTTGATCACTAGGTTGTATATTTTATATAAAATTCTCAATAATTCTATTTTTGGAAAGTTTCATTTTTGTGAATAATAGTGTGGATTTGGGGTTTTGATTTAGAAATTAGGATAACAAGAATTGTTTGTTGATAGATGGAGTATTCTTTTACATTTTTTGATGAATAGTTATATTTTTTAAATATAATTCTCAAAAGTCCTATTTTAGGAAAGTTTCCATTTTGATGAATAATAGTGTGGATTTGGGGTTTTGATTTAGAAATTAGGATAACAAGAATTGTTTGTTGAAAGACGGAGTATTCTTTTAGATTTTTTGAACAATATTTGTATTTTTTAAATATAATTCTCAAAAATTCTATTTTAGAAAAGTTTTCATTGTCTATAGAAATATTGTAGATTTGGGGTTGTGATTTAGAAATTAGGATAACAATATTTTTTGTTGATGTGTGAGTATTTGTTTTTAGATTTTTTGATCAATAGGTTGTATATTTTGGATAAAATTCTCAAAACTTCTATTTTTAGAGAGTTTTCATTTTTATTGAGAAATATTGTAGATTTAGGGTTGTAATTTAGAATTTAGGATAACAAGAAATTTTGTTGATAGATGAGTATTCTTTGAGGATTTTTTATCAATAAGTTGTATTTTTAAGATAACATTCTCAAAAAATCTATTTTAGGAAAGTTTTATTTTTATTTGGAAATATTGTAGATTTGAGGTTCAGATTAAAAATATTAGAACAACAAGAATTTTTGTTGATAGGTGAGCATTTTTTTAAAAGTTTTGATCACTAGGTTGTATATTTTATATAAAATTCTCAAAAATTCTATGTTTGGAAAGTTTTCATTTTTGTGAATAATAGTGTGGATTTGGGGTTTTGATTTAGAAATTAGGATAACAAGAATTGTTTGTTGATAGATGGAGTATTCTTTTACATTTTTTGATGAATAGTTGTATTTTTAAAATATAATTCTCAAAAGTTCTATTTTAGGAAAGTTTCCATTTTGATGAATAATAGTGTGGATTTGGGGTTTTGATTTAGAAATTAGGATAACAAGAATTGTTTGGTGATAGATGGAGTATTCTTTTAGATTTTTTGATCAATAGTTGTATTTTTTTAATATAATCATCAAAAGTTCTATTTTAGGAAAGTTTTCATTGTCTATAGAAATATTGTAGATTTGGGGTTGTGATTTTGAAATTAGGATAACAATATTTTTTGTTGATGTATGAGTATTGTTTTAGATTTTTTGGATCAATAGGTTGTTTATCTTAGATATAATTCTCAAAACTTCTATTTTTAGAAAGTTTTCATTTTTATTGAGAAATATTTTAGATTTAGGGTTGTGATTTAGAATTTAGGATAACAAGAAATTTTGTTGATAGATGAGTATTCTTTGTGGACTTTTGATCAATAAGTTGTATTTTTAAGATAAAATTCTCAAAAGTGTTATTTAGGAAAGTTTTATTTTTATTGGGAAATATTGTAGATTTGGGGTTCAGATTAAAAAATATTAGAACAACAAGAATTTTTGTTGATAGGTGAGCATTCCTTTAAAAGTTTTGATCAATAGGTTGTATATTTTATATAAAATTCTCAAAAATTCTATTTTTGGAAAGTTTCATTTTTGTGAATAATAGTGTGGATTTGGGGTTTTGATTTAGAAATTAGGATAACAAAAATTATTTGTTGATAGATGGAGTATTCTTTTACATTTTTTGATGAATAGTTGTATTTTTTAAATATAATTATCAAAAGTTCTATTTAAGGAAAGTTTTCATTTAGGTGAATAATAGTGTGTATTTGGGGTTTTGATTTAGAAATTAGGATAACAAGAATTGTTTGTTTAATGATGGAGTATTCTTTTAGATTTTTTGACGAATAGTTGTATTTTTTAAATATAATTATCAAAAGTTCTATTTTAGGAAAGTTTTCATTGTCTATAGAAATATTGTAGATTTGGAGTTGTGATTTAGAAATTAGGATAACAATATTTTTTGTTGATGTATGAGTATTTGTTTAGATTTTTGGATCAATAGGTTATATTTTAGATAAAATTCTCAAAACTTCTATTTTTAGAAAGTTTTCATTTTTATTGAGAAATATTGTAGAGTTAGGGTTGTGATTTAGAATTTAGGATAACAAGAAATTTTGTTGATAGATGAGTATTCTTTGAGGATTTTTGATCAATAAGTTGTATTTTTAAGATAAAATTCTCAAAAAATCTATTTTAGGATAGTTTTATTTTTATTTGGAAATATTGTAGATTTGGGGTTCAGATTAAAAATATTAGAACAACAAGAATTCTTGTTGATAGGTGAGCATTTTTTTAAAAGTTTTGATCACTAGGTTGTATATTTTATATAAAATTCTCAAAAATTCTATTTTTGGAAAGTTTCATTTTTGTGAATAATAGTGTGGATTTGGGGTTTTGATTTAGAAATTAGGATAACAAGAATTGTTTGTTGATAGATGGAGTATTCTTTTACATTTTTTGATGAATAGTTGTATTTTTAAATATAATTCTCAAAAGTTCTATTTTAGGAAAGTTTCCATTTTGATGAATAATAGTGTGGATTTGGGGTTTTGATTTAGAAATTAGGATAACAAGAATTGTTTGTTGAAAGATGGAGTATTCTTTTAGATTTTTTGATCAATAGTTGTATTTTTTAAATATAATTCTCAAAAGTTCTATTTTATAAAAGTTTTCATTTTCTATAAAAATATTGTAGATTTGGGGTTGTGATTTAGAAATTAGGATAACAATATTTTTTGTTGATGTATGAGTATTTTTTTAGATTTTTTGGATCAATAGGTTGTTTATCTTAGATAAAATTCTCAAAACTTCTATTTTTAGAAAGTTTTCATTTTTATTGAGAAATATTGTAGATTTAGGGTTGTAATTTAGAATTTAGGATAACAAGAAATTTTGTTGATAGATGAGTATTCTTTGAGGATTTTTGATCAATAAGTTGTATTTTTAAGATAAAATTCTCAAAAAAGTTATTTAGGAAAGTTTTATTTTTATTGGGAAATATTGTAGATTTGGGGTTCAGATTAAAAATATTAGAACAACAAGAATTTTTGTTGATAGGTGAGCATTTCTTAAAAGTTTTGATCAATAGGTTGTATATTTTATATAAAATTCTCAAAAATTCTATTTTTGGAAATTTTCATTTTTGTGAATAATAGTGTGGATTTGGGGTTTTGATTTAGAAATTAGGATAACAAGAATTGTTTGTTGATAGATGGAGTATTCTTTTACATTTTTTGATGAATAGTTGTATTTTTAAAATATAATTCTCAAAAGTTCTATTTTAGGAAAGTTTCCATTTTGTTGAATAATAGTGTGGATTTGGGGTTTTGATTTAGAAATTAGGATAACAAGAATTGTTTTTTGATAGATGGAGTATTCTTTTAGATTTTTTGATCAATAGTTGTATTTTTTAAATATAATTATCAAAATTCTATTTTAGGAAAGTTTTCATTGTCTATAGAAATATTGTAGATTTGGGGTTGTGATTTAGAAATTAGGATAACAATATTTTTTGTTGATATATGAGTATTTGTTTAGATTTTTGGATCAATAGGTTGTTTATCTTAGATAAAATTCTCAAAACTTCTATTTTTAGAAAGTTTTCATTTTTATTGAGAAATATTGTAGAGTTAGGGTTGTGATTTAGAATTTAGGATAACAAGAAATTTTGTTGATAGATGAGTATTCTTTGAGGATTTTTGATCAATAAGTTGTATTTTTAAGATAAAATTCTCAAAAAATCTATTTTAGGAAAGTTTTATTTTTAATTGGAAATATTGTAGATTTGGGGTTCAGATTAAAAATATTAGAACAACAAGAATTTTTGTTGATAGGTGAGTATTTTTTTAAAAGTTATGATCACTAGGTTGTATATTTTATATAAAATTCTCAAAAATTCTATTTTTGGAACGTTTTCATTTTTGTGAATAATAGTGTGGATTTGGGGTTTTGATTTAGAAATTAGGATAACAAGAATTGTTTGTTGATAGATGGAGTATTCTTTTACATTTTTTGATGAATAGTTGTATTTTTTTAAATATAATTCTCAAAAGTTATATTTTAGAAAAAAAAATTTTTTGGTGAATAATAGTGTGGATTTGGGGTTTTGATATAGAAATTAGGATAACAAGAATTGTTTGTTTACAGATGGAGTATTCTTTTAGATTTTTTGATCAATAGTTGTATTTTTTAAATATAATTATCAAAAGTTCTATTTTAGGAAAGTTTTCATTGTATATAGAAATATTGTAGATTTGGGGTTGTGGTTTAGAAATTAGGATAACAATATTTTTTGTTGATGTATGAGTATTGTTTTAGATTTTTTGGATCAATAGGTTGTTTATCTTAGATATAATTCTCAAAACTTCTATTTTTAGAAAGTTTTCATTTTTATTGAGAAATATTGTAGATTTAGGGTTGTGATTTAGAATTTAGGATAACAAGAAATTTTGTTGATAGATGAGTATTCTTTGTGGACTTTTGATCAATAAGTTGTATTTTTAAGATAAAATTCTCAAAAGTGTTATTTAGGAAAGTTTTATTTTTATAGGGAAATATTGTAGATTTGGGGTTCAGATTAAAAATATTAGAACAACAAGAATTTTTGTTGATAGGTGAGCATTCCTTTAAAAGTTTTGATCAATAGGTTGTATATTTTATATAAAATTCTCAAAAATTCTATTTTTGGAAAGTTTCATTTTTGTGAATAATAGTGTGGATTTGGGGTTTTGATTTAGAAATTAGGATAACAAAAATTATTTGTTGATAGATGGAGTATTCTTTTACATTTTTTGATGAATAGTTGTATTTTTAAATATAATTATCAAAAGTTCTATTTTAGGAAAGTTTTCATTTAGGTGAATAATAGTGTGATTTGGGGTTTTGATTTAGAAATTAGGATAACAAGAATTGTTTGTTTAATGATGGAGTATTCTTTTAGATTTTTTGACGAATAGTTGTATTTTTTAAATATAATTATCAAAAGTTCTATTTTAGGAAAGTTTTCATTGTCTATAGAAATATTGTAGATTTGGAGTTGTGATTTAGAAATTAGGATAACAATATTTTTGTTGATGTATGAGTATTTGTTTAGATTTTTGGATCAATAGGTTATATTTTAGATAAAATTCTCAAAACTTCTATTTTTAGAAAGTTTTCATTTTTATTGAGAAATATTGTAGAGTTAGGGTTGTGATTTAGAATTTAGGATAACAAGAAATTTTGTTGATAGATGAGTATTCTTTGAGGATTTTTGATCAATAAGTTGTATTTTTAAGATAAAATTCTCAAAAAATCTATTTTAGGAAAGTTTTATTTTTATTTGGAAATATTGTAGATTTGGGGTTCAGATTTAAAATATTAGAACAACAAGAATTTTTGTTGATAGGTGAGCATTTTTTTAAAAGTTTTGATCACTAGGTTGTATATTTTATATAAATTCTCAAAAATTCTATTTTTGGAAAGTTTCATTTTTGTGAATAATAGTGTGGATTTGGGGTTTTGATTTAGAAATTAGGATAACAAGAATTGTTTGTTGATAGATGGAGTATTCTTTTACATTTTTTGATGAATAGTTGTATTTTTAAAATATAATTCTCAAAAGTTCTATTTTAGGAAAGTTTCCATTTTGATGAATAATAGTGTGGATTTGGGGTTTTGATTTAGAAATTAGGATAACAAGAATTGTTTGTTGAAAGATGGAGTATTCTTTTAGATTTTTTGATCAATAGTTGTATTTTTTAAATATAATTCTCAAAAGTTCTATTTTAGAAAAGTTTTCATTTTCTATAAAAATATTGTAGATTTGGGGTTGTGATTTAGAAATTAGGATAACAATATTTTTTGTTGATGTATGAGTATTTTTTTTAGATTTTTTGATCAATAGGTTGTTTATTTTAGATAAAATTCTCAAAACTTCTATTTTTAGAAAGTTTTCATTTTTATTGAGAAATATTGTAGATTTAGGGTTGTAATTTAGAATTTAGGATAACAAGAAATTTTGTTGATAGATGAGTATTCTTTGAGGATTTTTGATCAATAAGTTGTATTTTTAAGATAAAATTCTCAAAAAAGTTATTTAGGAAAGTTTTATTTTTATTGGGAAATATTGTAGATTTGGGGTTCAGATTAAAAATATTAGAACAACAAGAATTTTTGTTGATAGGTGAGCATTTCTTAAAAGTTTTGATCAATAGGTTGTATATTTTATATAAAATTCTCAAAAATTCTATTTTTGGAAATTTTCATTTTTGTGAATAATAGTGTGGATTTGGGATTTTGATTTAGAAATTAGGATAACAAGAATTGTTTGTTGATAGATGGAGTATTCTTTTACATTTTTTGATGAATAGTTGTATTTTTAAAATATAATTCTCAAAAGTTCTATTTTAGGAAAGTTTCTATTTTGTTGAATAATAGTGTGGATTTGGGGTTTTGATTTAGAAATTAGGATAACAAGAATTGTTTGTTGATAGATGGAGTATTCTTTTAGATTTTTTGATCAATAGTTGTATTTTTTAAATATAATTATCAAAATTCTATTTTAGGAAAGTTTTCATTGTCTATAGAAATATTGTAGATTTGGGGTTGTGATTTAGAAATTAGGATAACAATATTTTTTGTTGATATATGAGTATTTGTTTAGATTTTTGGATCAATATGTTGTTTATCTTAGATAAAATTCTCAAAACTTCTATTTTTAGAAAGTTTTCATTTTTATTGAGAAATATTGTAGAGTTAGGGTTGTGATTTAGAAATTTAGGATAACAAGAAATTTTGTTGATAGATGAGTATTCTTTGAGGATTTTTGATCAATAAGTTGTATTTTTAAGATAAAATTCTCAAAAAATCTATTTTAGGAAAGTTTTATTTTAATTGGAAATATTGTAGATTTGGGGTTCAGATTAAAAATATTAGAACAACAAGAATTTTTGTTGATAGGTGAGTATTTTTTTAAAAGTTATGATCACTAGGTTGTATATTTTATATAAAATTCTCAAAAATTCTATTTTTGGAAAGTTTTCATTTTTGTGAATAATAGTGTGGATTTGGGGTTTTGATTTAGAAATTAGGATAACAAGAATTGTTTGTTGATAGATGGAGTATTCTTTTACATTTTTTGATGAATAGTTGTATTTTTTTAAATATAATTCTCAAAAGTTATATTTTAGAAAAAAAAAATTTTTGGTGAATAATAGTGTGGATTTGGGGTTTTGATATAGAAATTAGGATAACAAGAATTGTTTGTTTACAGATGGAGTATTCTTTTAGATTTTTGATCAATAGTTGTATTTTTAAATATAATTATCAAAAGTTCTATTTAGGAAAGTTTTCATTGTATATAGAAATATTGTAGATTTGGGGTTGTGTGTTTAGAAATTAGGATAAAAATATATTTTTTTGATGTATGAGTATTTTTTTAGATTTTTTTTATCAATAGGTTGTATATTTTAGATAAAATTCTCAAAACTTCTATTTTTAGAAAGTTTTCATTTTTATTGAGAAATATTGTAGATTTAAGGTTGTGATTTAGAATTTAGGATAACAAGAAATTTTGTTGATAGATGAGTATTCTTTGAGGTTTTTTGATCAATAGGTTGTATATTTTAGATGAAATTTTCAAAACTTCTATTTTTTGAAAGTTTTCATTTTTATTGAGAAATATTGTAGAGTTAGAGTTGTGATTTAGAATTTAGGATAACAAGAAATTTTGTTGATAGATGAGTATTCCTTGTGGACTTTTGATCAATAAGTTGTATTTTTAAGATAAAATTCTCAAAAGTGTTATTTAGGAAAGTTTTATTTTTATTGGGAAATATTGTAGATTTGGGGTTCAGATTAAAAATATTAGAACAACAAGAATTTTTGTTGATAGGTGAGCATTCTTTTAAAAGTTTTGATCAATAGGTTGTATATTTTATATAAAATTCACAAAAATTCTATTTTTGGAAAGTTTCATTTTTGTGAATAATAGTGTGGATTTGGGGTTTTGATTTAGAAATTACGATAACAAAAATTATTTGTTGATAGATGGAGTATTCTTTTACATTTTTGATGAATAGTTATATTTTTTAAATATAATTATCAAAAGTTCTATTTTAGGAAAGTTTTCATTTAGGTGAATAATAGTGTGTATTTGGGGTTTTGATTTAGAAATTAGGATAACAAGAATTGTTTGTTTAATGATGGAGTATTATTTTAGATTTTTTGACGAATAATTGTAATTTTTAAATATAATTATCAAAAGTTCTATTTTAGGAAAGTTTTCATTGTCTATAGAAATATTGTAGATTTGGAGTTGTGATTTAGAAATTAGGATAACAATATTTTTTGTTGATATATGAGTATTTGTTTAGATTTTTTGATCAATAGGTTATATTTTAGATAAAATTCTCAAAACTTCTATTTTTAGAAAGTTTTCATTTTTATTGAGAAATATTGTAGAGTTAGGGTTGTGATTTAGAATTTAGGATAACAAGAAATTTTGTTGAGAGATGAGTATTCTTTGAGGATTTTTGATCAATAAGTTGTATTTTTAAGATAAAATTCTCAAAAAATCTATTTTAGGAACGTTTTATTTTTATTTGGAAATATTGTAGATTTGGGGTTCAGATTAAAAATATTAGAACAACAAGAATTTTTGTTGATAGGTGAGCATTTTTTAAAAAGTTTTGATCACTAGGTTGTATATTTTATATAAAATTCTCAAAAATTCTATTTTTGGAAAGTTTCATTTTGTGAATAATAGTGTGATTTGGGGTTTTGATTTAGAAATTAGGATAAAAGAATTGTTTGTTGATAGATGGAGTATTCTTTTACATTTTTTGATGAATAGTTGTATTTTTAAATATAATTCTCAAAAGTTCTATTTTAGGAAAGTTTTCATTTTGATGAATAATAGTGTGGATTTGGGGTTTTGATTTAGAAATTAGGATAACAAGAATTGTTTGTTGAAAGATGGAGTATTCTTTTAGATTTTTTGATCAATAGTTGTATTTTTAAATATAATTCTCAAAAGTTCTATTTTAGAAAGTTTTCATTGTCTATAGAAATATTGTAGATTTGGGGTTGTGATTTAGAAATTAGGATAACAATATTTTTTGTTGATGTATGAGTATTTTTTTTAGATTTTTTGATCAATAGGTTGCCTATTTTAGATAAAATTCTCAAAACTTCTATTTTAGAAAATTTCATTTTTATTGAGAAATATTGTAGATTTAGGGTTGTAATTTAGAATTTAGGATAACAAGAAATTTTGTTGATAGATGAGTATTCTTTGAGGATTTTTGATCAATAAGTTGTATTTTTAAGATAAAATTCTCAAAAAATCTATTTTAGGAAAGTTTTATTTTTTTGGAAATATTGTAGATTTGGGGTTCAGATTAAAAATATTAGAACAACAAGAATTTTTGTTGATAGGTGAGCATTTTTTTAAAAGTTTTGATCACTAGGTTGTATATTTATATAAAATTCTCAAAATTCTATTTTTGGAAAGTTTCATTTTTGTGAATAATAGTGTGGATTTGGGGTTTTGATTTAGAAATTAGGATAACAAGAATTGTTTGTTGATAGATGGAGTATTCTTTTACATTTTTTTGATGAATAGTTGTATTTTTAAAATATAATTCTCAAAAGTTCTATTTTAGGAAAGTTTCCATTTTGTTGAATAATAGTGTGGATTTGGGGTTTGATTTAGAATTAGGATAACAAGAATTGTTTGTTGATAGATGGAGTATTCTTTTAGATTTTTTGATCAATAGTTGTATTTTTAAATATAATTATCAAAATTCTATTTTAGGAAAGTTTTCATTGTGTCTATAGAAATATTGTAGATTGGGGTTGTGATTTAGAAATTAGGATAACAATATTTTTGTTGATATATGAGTATTTGTTTAGATTTTTTATCAATAGGTTGTTTATCTTAGATAAAATTCTCAAAACTTCTATTTTTAGAAAGTTTTCATTTTATTGAGAAATATTGTAGATTAGGGTTGTGATTTAGAATTAGGATAACAAGAAATTTGTTGATAGATGAGTATTCTTTGAGGATTTTTGATCAATAAGTTGTATTTTAAGATAAAATTCTCAAAAAATCTATTTTAGGAAAGTTTTATTTTAATGGAAATATTGTAGATTTGGGTTCAGATTAAAAATATTAGAACAACAAGAATTTTGTTGATAGGTGAGTATTTTTTAAAAGTTTTGATCATAGTTGTATATTTTAATAAAATTCTCAAAATTCTATTTTTGGAAAGTTTCATTTTTGTGAATAATAGTGTGGATTTGGGGTTTTGATTTAGAAATTAGGATAACAAGAATTGTTTGTTGATAGATGGAGTATTCTTTTACATTTTTGATGAATAGTTGTATTTTTTAAATATAATTCTCAAAAGTTATATTTAGAAAAAAAAATTTTTGGTGAATAATAGTGTGGATTTGGGTTTTGATATTAGAAATTAGGATAACAAGAATTGTTTGTTTATAGATGGAGTATTCTTTTAGATTTTTGATCAATAGTTGTATTTTTTAAATATAATTATCAAAAGTTCTATTTTAGGAAAGTTTTCATTGTATATAGAAATATTGTAGATTTGGGGTTGTGTTTAGAAATTAGGATAAAAATATTTTTTGATGTATGAGTATTTTTTAGATTTTTGATCAATAGGTGTATATTTTAGATAAAATTCTCAAAACTTCTATTTTTAGAAAGTTTTCATTTTTATTGAGAAATATTGTAGATTTAAGGTTGTGATTTAAATTTAGGATAACAAGAATTTGTTGATAGATGAGTATTCTTTGAGGTTTTTGATCAATAGGTTGTATATTTAGATGAAATTTTCAAAACTTCTATTTTTTGAAAGTTTTCATTTTTATTGAGAAATATTGTAGAGTTAGGGTTGTGATTTAGAATTTAGGATAACAAGAAATTTTGTTGATAGATGAGTTCCTTGAGGATTTTGATCAATAAGTTGTATTTTAAGATAAAATTCTCAAAAATATTTATTAGGAAAGTTTTATTTTTTGGAAATATTGTAGATTTGGGGTTCAGATTAAAAATATTAGAACAACAAGAATTTTGTTGATAGGAGCATTCTTTTAAAAGTTTTGATCAATAGGTTGTATTTTTTATATAAAATTCTCAAAAATTCTATTTTTGGAATTTCATTTTGTGAATAATAGTGTGGATTTGGGTTTTGATTTAGAAATTAGGATAACAAAAATTGTTGTTGATAGATGGAGTATTCTTTTACATTTTTGATGAATAGTTGTATTTTTAAATATAATTATCTCAAAAGTTCTATTTTAGGAAAGTTTTCATTTTGGTGAATAATAGTGTGGATTTGGGGTTTTGATTTAGAAATTAGGATAACAAGAATTGTTTGTTTGATGATGGAGTATTATTTAGATTTTTTGACAATATTGTTTAATTTTAAATATAATTATCAAAAGTTCTATTTTAGGAAAGTTTTCATTGTCTATAGAAATATTGTAGATTTGGAGTTGTGATTTAGAAATTAGGATAACAATATTTTTTGTTGATGTATGAGTATTTGTTTAGATTTTTTGATCAATAGGTATATTTTAGATAAAATTCTCAAAACTTCTATTTTTAGAAGTTTCATTTTTATTGAGAAATATTGTAGAGTTAGGGTTGTGATTTAGAAGTTAGGATAACAAGAAATTTGTTGAGAGATGAGTATTTTTTGAGGATTTTTGATCAATAATAGTTGTATTTTTAAGATAAAAAATTCTCAAAAAATCTATTAGGAAAGTTTATTTTTATTTGGAAATATTGTAGATTTGGGGTTCAGATTAAAAATATTAGAACAACAAGAATTTTGTGATAGGTGAGCATTTTTTAAAAAGTTTTTGATCACTAGGTGTATATTTTATATAAAATTCTCAAAAATTCTATTTTGGAAAGTTTCATTTTGTGAATAATAGTGTGGATTTGGGGTTTTGATTTAGAAATTAGGATAAAAGAATTGTTTGTTGATAGATGGAGTATTCTTTTACATTTTTTGATGAATAGTTGTATTTTAAAAATAATTCTCAAAAGTTCTATTTTAGGAAAGTTGTTTTCCTTTGATGAATAATAGTGTGGATTTGGGGTTTTGATTTAGAAATTAGGATAACAAGAATTGTTTGTTGAAAGATGGAGTATTCTTTTAGATTTTTTGATCAATAGTTGTATTTTTTAAATATAATTCTCAAACTTCTATTTTAGAAAAGTTTTCATTGTCTATAGAAATATTGTAGATTGGGGTTGTGATTTAGAAAGGGGAGAAATATTTTTGTTGATGAGAGGAGGATTTTTTTTTTTTTTTTATCAGATGTTAGACTTTAGACAAAAACTAAAGGATTGTTTTGAAAATTTCAGATTTCTTTGATTATTAGGAGTTTTTAATTTTCTTATAATTAGATTTCTTTATGTTTGGTTTGACAGTATTGTTCAGATTTAGGATACAAGAATTAAATTTTGTTAAAGTGAGTATTCTTTGGGGTTTAGATTAGAAGTTATTTTTTTGTAGAGTGATGGTTCTATTTGAAAATAGCTACTTTATATTTTATTTTAAATTATGATAATTTTCATTTAGAGAAATTAATTTGGATTAGGAGTCATAATTTTGTTAGTTACATTAAAAGATGTAAAAGATATATTTTTTGATCAATAGGTTGTATATTTTAATAAAATTCTCAAAACTTCTATTTTTAGAAAGTTTTCATTTTTATTGAGAATATTGTAGATTTAGGTTGTGATTTAGAAATTAGGATAACAAGAATTTTTGTTGATATGAGAGTATTCTTTGAGTTTTTGATCAATAAGTTGTATTTTTAGATAAAATTCTCAAAAATCTATTTAGGAAAGTTTTCTTTTTATTGGAAATATGTAGATTGGGGTTCAGATTAAAATATTAGACACAAGAATTTTTGTTGATAGGTGAGTATTTTTTTAAAAGTTTTGATCACTAGTTGTATATTTTATATAAAATTCTCAAAAATTCTATTTTGGAAAGTTTTCATTTTGTGAATAATAGTGTGGATTTGGGGTTTGATTTAGAAATTAGGATAACAAGAATTTTTGTTGATAGATGAGTATTCTTTACATTTTGATGAATAGTTGTATTTTTTTAAAATATAATTCTCAAAAGTTCTATTTTAGAAAGTTTCATTTTGGTGAATAATAGTGTGGATTGGGGTTTTGATTAGAATTAGGATAACAAGAATTGTTGTTGATAGATGGAGTATTCTTTTAGATTTTTTGATCAATAGTTGTATTTTTTAAATATATTATCAAAAATTTATTTTAGGAAAGTTTTCATTGCTATAGAAATATTGTAGATTTGGGGTTTGTGATTTAGAAATTAGGATAACAATATTTTGTTGATGTATGAGTATTTTTTAGATTTTTTGATCAATAGGTTGTTTATTTTAGATAAAATTCTCAAAACTTCTATTTTAGAAAGTTTTCATTTATTGAGAAATATTGTAGATTTAGGGTTGTGATTTAGAAATTAGGATAACAAGAAATTTTGTTGATAGATGAGTATTCTTTGAGGATTTTTGATCAATAGTTGTATTTTTAAGATAAAATTCTCAAAAAATTATTTTAGGAAAGTTTTATTTTTAATTGGGAAATATTGTAGATTTGGGGTTCAGATTAAAATATTAGAATAACAAGAATTTTTGTTGATAGGTGAGTATTTTAAAAGTTTTTGATCAATAGGTTGTATATTTATATATAAAATTTCTCAAAAATCTATTTTTGGAAAGTTTTCATTTTTGTGAATAATAGTGTGGATTTGGGGTTTTGATTTAGAAATTAGGATAACAAGAATTGTTTGTTGATAGATGAGTTTCTTTTAATTTTGATCAATAGTTGTATTTTTAAATATAATTTCAAAATTCTATTTAGAAAAAATTCATTTTGGTGAATAATAGTGTGGATTTGGGGTTTTGATTTAGAAATTAGGATAACAAGAATTGTTTGTTGATAGATGGAGTATTCTTTTAGATTTTTGATCAATAGTGTATTTTTAAATATAATTATCAAAAGTTCTATTTTAGGAAAGTTTCATTGTATATAGAAAATATTGTAGATTGGGGGTGTTGATTTAGAAATTAGGATAACATATATTTTTTGATGTGAGTATTTTTTAGATTTTTTTTATCAATAGGTTGTATATTTTAGATAAAATTCTCAAAACTTCATTTTAGAAAGTTTTCATTTTTATGAGAAATATTGTAGATTTAATTGGATTTAGAATTTAGGATACAAGAAATTTTGTTGATAGATATGAGAGAGGGGTTTTTTGATCAATAGGTTGTATATTTTAGATGAAATTTTCAAAATTTATTTTTTGAAAGTTTCATTTTTATTGAGGAAATATGTAGAGTTAGGGTTGTGATTTAGAATTAGGATAACAAGAAATTTTTGTTGATAGATGAGTATTCCTTGTGGAGTTTTGATCAATAAGTTGTATTTTTAAGATAAAATTCTCAAAAAATTATTTAGGAAGTTTATTTTTATTGGGAAATTGTAGATTTGGGGTTCAGATTAAAAATATTAGAACAACAAGAATTTTTGTTGATAGGTGAGTATTTTTTAAAAGTTTTTGATCAATAGGTTGTATTTTATATAAAATTCACAAAAATTCTATTTTGGAAAGTTTCATTTTGTGAAAATAGTGTGGTTTGGGGTTTGATTAGAAATTAGGATAACAAAAAATTTTTGTTGATAGATGGAGTATTCTTTTACATTTTTGATGAATAGTTGTATTTTTAAATATAATTATCAAAAGTTCTATTTTAGGAAAGTTTTCATTTAGGTGAATAATAGTGTGGATTTGGGGTTTGATTTAGAAATTAGGAAACAAGAATTGTTGTTAATGATGGAGTATTCTTTTAGATTTTTTGACGAATAAATTGTATTTTTAAATATAATTATCAAAAGTCTATTTTAGGAAAGTTTTCATTGTCTATAGAACTATTGTAGATTTGGAGTTGTGATTTAGACATTAGGATAACAATATTTTTGTTGATAATGAGCGTTTGTTTAGATTTTTTGATCAATAGGTTAATTTTAGATAAAATTTCTCAAAACTTCTATTTTTAGAAAGTTTTCATTTTATTGAGAATATTGTAGAGTTAGGGTTGTGATTTAGAATTTAGGATAACAAGAAATTTTGTTGATAGATGAGTATCTTTGAGGATTTTGATCAATAAGTTGTATTTTTAAGATAAAATTCTCAAAATCTATTTAGGAAAGTTTTATTTTTATTTGGAAATATTGTAGATTTGGGGTTCAGATTAAAATATTAGAACAACAAGAATTGTTGTTGATAGGGTGAGAATTTGTAAAAAGTTTGATCAATAGATTGTATATTTGATATAAAATTCAAAAATTCTATTTTGGAAAGTTTCATTTTGTGAATAATAGTGTGGATTGGGGTTTTTGATTTAGAAATTAGGATAACGAAATGTTTGTTGATCGATGGAGATTTTTTACATTTTTGATGAATTTGTAGTTTAAAATAATTTCAAAAGTTCTATTTTTAGGAAAGTTCCTATTTGCATGCTAATAGTGTGGA